>NC_133621.1:290559270-290859270 GCF_048593235.1 Sminthopsis crassicaudata
TGTTTTTCCCAGTAGAGTGTGGGCTTCTTATGGACAGGAACTGGTTTATTTGCTTTCCTTTGTCCCCCAGATGTAAGTAGGTACTAAATACATTTGTTGTTGATTATTATTAATTTATTCTTATGTTTATTTGTTTATTTTGCAGCCTGTGAATGCTCAGAACATGGGACGTGTGATGATGGCATCACCGGCTCTGGAAATTGCTTCTGTGAAACAGGCTGGACCGGTCGATTCTGTGACACTCAATTAGGTCTGTCCCTAAATAATGCAATCTACTGCAGAGGGCGAGAAGCTACTTTACTATGGCTCAATTACCGAGGGAGACTCACTGGGCTAAGAGGAAAAGGAAGATGTGGGAAACCTTCCTGTACATGAAAATATGAAAAATGGCATTTGGACCTAAAGGCGGTTTGCCTCTTTTTGTGATAGCAGAGAACTTCTCAGAATCATATTTTTAAATTCATATAACAATATGCATAGAATTATAAAATAAATTAATTATATGAAGACAGTTACTTTTTGTTTTTAATTATTTTTTTAAAGTTCATAGATCTCAAGTTAAGAGCCTCTGACTTGGGGGCAGCTAGGTGGCGCAGTGGATAGAGCACCAGCCCTGAATTCAAGAGGACCCAAGTTCAAATTTGATCTCAGACACTTAGCACTTCCTAGCTGTGTGACCCTGGGCAAGTCACTTAACCCCAGCCTCAGGAAAAAAAAAAAAAAGAAAGAAAAGAGCCTCTGACTAGCCCAAACCCCCTTATTTTAAAGATGAGGAAATTGAGGCAAATAGAGTTAAGTGACTTATACAAGACAATCATCAGAGGTAGAATTTGAATCCAGATCCTGACTCCAGAGCCATTGATTTTTTTTCTTTCATACTACAGATTTAATATTAAGCAAATCAAAATATCTATCCATTTCCTTATCAATTGGAAAAAAACAAAATAAAATATGGGGGAAAACAAAAAAAATGGAAAAGAAATGGAGAAGAATATCTAGGATTTTCTTTATAGAGAAGGAAAGAGATGAGCTGGTGATAAGGAATCTTCCTGGCCCCTCCCAGCTTTAGATCATCATAAAGTTAACTTTCATCCAAAACCATCTGGTTTTAGATACGAGACAGAAAGAGGCATAAAGAAAGAGATTCCAGAAATAAAACACTTTCATGTTCCTCAGATCTCAATCCTGCACCCGCCTAGATGATGATGATAATAATAATAGTTAACATTTGTGTAGCTTTTACTATGTTCCAGATATTGTGCTAAGCACTTTATAAGTATCTCATTTGATTTGTAGAACTGGGAGGAAAGTGCTATAAGATTTTTATATTTTTACAGATGAGGAAACTGAGGCAATAGAAGTGAAGTGACTTTGTCACACAGTGTCTAAGGCCATATTTGAACCCCGATTTTTCAGACTCCAGACCCAACATTCTATCCTCTTAACTACCTAGCTGTCCCAGATATAGCATTGGAATTGAAACTATATTCAGGAGCTCTTTTGTGGAGGCAAAGAATTGAAAAATAAGTAGATGCCCATCATCTGAAGAATGGCTGAATAAGTTATGGCATATGAAAGTTATGGAATATTGTTGTTCTATAAAACATGATGAGCAGGTTGATTTTAGAAAAGCCTGGAAAGATGTACATGAACTGATGTTAAAGGAAGCAAGCAGAACCAGGAAAACATTGTACATAGCAACAATAAGATTGTGTGATGATCAACTCTGATAGACTTGGTTCCTCTCAGCAATTCAGTGATCCAAGGCAATTCCAATAAATTTTGGATAGAAAACACCATCCATATCCAGAGAGAGAACTATGGAGACTGACTGTGGATCAACACATACTATTTTCATCTTTTTCCTTTCTTATGTTTTTTCTTATGGCTTTTCCCTTTTGTTCTGATTTTTCTCTCCCAACATAACTCACAGAGAGATATATTTTAAAATGAATGTATCCGTATAACCAAAAAAAATGTAGAAATGCTTTGTTAACATTAAAGTGCCATATAGAGATCTAAAAAACAAGAAAATATATGCATGTCAAATATCTCACCATCAATAGTAATATGTTAATAATTAATAATATATTATATTAATAATAAATAAATCAACTTTATTTACAGTTTTGGCTCCCGTGTGCACGCCTCCATGTTCTAAGTATGCCACCTGTAAAGAGAACAACTCTTGTGAATGTAACCTGCATTATGAAGGGGACGGGATAACATGTACAGGTAAGTTTCTCGACTGCTTGTGTTTAATATCTGTAGCTTGATATAAGATGGAATAATGTGGCCAACAACTGCCTTTCCTTGAGGTCTGAGGAAAACTATGAGTCAGTGGGTTATATGTCCTATTCCTAGCCACTTGTTTCCTTCCAGAAGTCAAGGATAGAAAACAAAATTTACTTCAAAATCATAGCATTGAAAGCTGAAAAGGACCTCGAAAGTTAATTGGTCCAACTTTTTAACTTTACAAATGAGAAAACCAAGGTACGTGGAGGCCATGATTTGTTCAAGATCATGTGGCTTTAAAATTAGAAGGAAGAAGATAAAGAAGCCCTAGAGTAATGTGTCCAAGCTCACATAGATGGCCTTACTTGCCTTATCCCTTTCCCAAAGAAAGTTTGAGGAAGGGGAAAACTTTGTGGGTTGGTTCTTGATATCCATCTGAGATAGTTGAGGCATCCTAGGAGGCTCACCAAAAACTTGTTGTTGTTATTGGCTGTTCATCCTTTGTTCTCAAAGGGATCCAATGACATCACTAAGGTGATGTCTTGACTTGTGCACAAGCTGGATATAAGTGAGGCAGCCCTATGCAAAGCCGTGAGCCTTATTATCTTCTCTGTGACTCTCATACTATCTTTGCATCAGCTGTAGCACTCAGCCTAGTGCGTCACACATACTAGCAATGGGATCCATCTTCATTAGATAAAATTGTATAAATGAGGTCAACAAGAAGGAGGAATATCTGATGGTTTTCACAATTGCATATTCATGGCCAGCTTTGAAATACTAGGAATTCCTTCCAAAAGAAATAATTCAAGGATAAATTCTGGAGCTTGTCCACTGTTAGAGCTAGACTGGGTCGTCCCTCTCCTCTCCTCTGTTCTCCTGGCACAAAGTCCGGCTTACCTATTTGGGTCCTTGATCTTACAGTTGTGGATTATTGCAAGCAGAACAATGGTGGCTGCTCAAAGGTTGCCAAGTGTTCCCAGGTGGACACGGCAGTGTCCTGCAGCTGCCAAAAAGGCTACAAGGGGGACGGGCACATCTGTACCGCTGTGGACCCCTGTGCGGATGGGCTGAATGGAGGGTGTCACGAACATGCCATTTGTACCATGACGGGTCCGGTGAGTTTCCTGCCCCTATTCTAGGTTCTTTTACACTTAGAACAGATACTGTTTTATTGGGGTGAAGGAAAGATACCAAACTGTGATTTAATCTCCCTCTCTCCCGTCCTCCTCCCTCCCTCCCTCCTTATATTCAGAGAACTGTACACATTAGTTTTCTTTTCCACAAAATGAGAGGATTGTATTAGATAATTTCTTACATCCTTTTCAGCTCCAAATCTGTGATCTACTAATCTTGGCAACCTTTCCAGTGTGTGAATTTCCCTCTAAAACTGTTTTGATCCCTACATACCATTAATCATTAATCAAGCAAGAATTTTGTTCTCTTCTGACCTCAGTTTCCTCATTTGATAAAAGACGGACTTGGATTTCTTGATTCCAAGGACAGTTCCTTCCCAACTCTCTCACATCCTATGATTATAGATAATAGATATGTGGTGGAGAGATGGATGGATTGATAAAAGGATAGACAGAGAGGTGGATAAATGAATAGGTAGATAGAGAGATCATCTACTATCCGCTTGGCACTGTGTTAAGCACTGGGGATACAAAAGCCAAGATAGTCCTTGCCTTCTAATGGGAAAGATAACACATAAAAGGAGACTGAAGGGAAAAGCATGATGAGGTCACATGGTTTAGAAATGGCGGCCCGAGGTTCCAAGCAAGATGAAGGGAAACATGGTCAATCAGAGCCCAATATGGTCTGAGGCCAAAGTACAAGGTCTCCATGAGAAGAAGGTAGGAAGGGAATCAAGATGGAGTTCTGGAAACAAAAAGTTCTGGTGGCCAGAAAATGGCCTGGAGACTTGGTTTGGGAGAAGATTATAAAAGTTCATGTCCTCCAGGAACTCAAGCAAAGTGAAATGTGCCATACACAACATAATAGCAATGTTCTGGGATGACCAGCTGTAAATGATTTCACTATTCTCAGTAGTACAATAATCCATGACTACTCTGAAGCACTTGTAATGAAAATTCCCATCCACACCCAGAGAAGGAATTGGTTATATCCAAATATAGATTGAAACATTCTCTTTCTCTCTCTAGCTCTCTCTCCTTTTTTTTAACTTAATTTTTCTTGAGTGCTTTCATTTTCATTAGGGTGGAAAATCTATGTTGTTGTTTTGTTTTCCACAACTTGACTTTTATGGAAATGTTTTGTATAACTTCACAAGTGATTTCTTAATCATGGGTGGGGATAAGGGAGAGAACCCAGAACTCTAAATTTAAAAAAACAAATGTAAAAAAAATTGTTTTGAATGTACTGGGGAAAATATTAAATAAATAATTTGTAAAATAATATAAAAGATTCCCCATCAGAGTTTTTGAATATACATGCTGTCCTGGGAGAACAGGGGAAAGGCGTAGGGGGAAAACAGGTGCTCCTTTCATGGTTATATTTTTTGTTCCCCAATAGGGCAAGCACAGATGTGAATGCAAAAGCCACTATGTGGGTGACGGATTGGACTGCGTGGTGGAACAGCTCCCCATAGACCGCTGCTTACAAGACAATGGGCAATGCCACGCGGATGCCGACTGTGCAGACCTCCACTTCCAGGGTCAGTGTTCTAGGGGCCTGTGGGGTAAGGGATAAGCAACTGTGGACACAAAACTCTTAGATGAAGGATTCTGTCATCAGAATCTGGTATCTAAGCAAAGTAGCTTAAAATGCCCTCAAATCAACAAATTTAGTTGTTATGGTGTGGGGGGAAGGGTAATGACCTTAAGGCACTACTCCATTAGAAGGAGACAGAGACTTTGGGTTACTGAAAGGGGAGCGCATGGAATCAGGACAGGAACCCACTTGGGATTACAGGCAACCAGCATTAGTGAGATGGAAGGGGGACCTCCCATTTGGTTAATTTGTCTCTCAGTACATATGTTTTCTTCTTTCCCGTTCAGATGCAACTATTGGCGTATTTCACCTACGCTCTCCCCAAGGCCAGTACAAGTTGACCTTTAATGAAGCCAGAGAACTGTGCGCTAAGGAAGAAGCAACCATAGCCACCTACATTGAGCTCTCCTATGCCCAGAAGGTTAGTTGAGCGGCCTGGAAATGCGGCTCATTCATGTTAGATCTGGGTATGAAGGGCCAAAATAAAAGATGAGGGAAACTCTGTTGCTAGGAAAGTCCACAGTATCATAAAGAAGGACACAAGGTATAATAAAGATGGCAAATTCATATAACTTAACAAACTTATTCCCACTTAAGTTTTCTCACTACAGTGTTATTTAATCATTTTTCAGTCATGTCCAACTCTTTAAGACTTCATTTGGAGGTTTTCTAGCAAAGATACTGGAAGGTTTGCCATTTCCTTCTCTAGCTCATTTTACAGATGAGGAAACTGAGGCAAACAGATTTAAGTGACTTGTCCAGGGTCAAGCTAGTAAACATCTGAGGCCAGATTTGAACTCAGGGCTTCCTGACTCTATTCACTGGGTAACCCAGCTACTATAGGGCTGTACCCAGTCAAGTAAGAAGAAGGATTCCTTTCTTCATAACTTTAGCCACATTAACAAGTTTTAAAAAGTAGATTGTAAGGCTGATATTTCAAGTCTAAAGGTAACAAAAAATGGAGCAATTCACACTAATGTGAAAAGAACTTCTAGGAGACCCTTTTCTAAAAGCAAGCTATAAAAGGAAGTAAGAAGAATTGAAATATTCCAGAAGGCTTTTTTGGTCCATAAGTCTCTTTTAACAACAACAAAAAGTGTGATGAACCTCTAAATTCAATGTTTACCAAGATGTCATCCAAAAGCAAATACTTATTTTATTTTGAATCTCTGCAATTTGCTATTATCTGTACCACTGTACTCTTCTTATAGAATGCAGGCTGTATAACAAGTTTATTCACTGGATAGTTAATACTTACACTGTAGGAAGAAGCTGTGGCATTGTGGAGGCCATCTCGGAGCTAGAAAGAATTAGATTGAAGTTTCCCTTTAACTTATACTATTTTATGACCCTAGGCGAATGACTTAACCATTCAGTGTCCTGAACAACTCCCAGGGACTATTAGTTTCAGGAAAGGGATAGGCTTAGTGGATAGGACTTCTTCATTAGAAGCTCCCTATACCAATGAGAGCACAAGTCTGGTCTTAACACAAAAAAATAAACCAAAATACATTCTGAGCGCATTACTAGGGTCTGGAGACACAAAGCCCTACTACCCTATCCAAAAAAATGATCCTTGCTCTTGCTATTTCCCAGAAAGCACTTGGTGCTTGACATTTCATAGTTTTATGGTTGATTTAAACTAAATTCCTCCTTGCCCAAGGTGCCTGGAACACAAGTCTCAAGTTCGCACTTAAAATTTAGTTCAGTTGCTAAAATTAGGCCTCTATCTGAT
The DNA here is from genome assembly GCF_048593235.1 of Sminthopsis crassicaudata. Classification (NCBI taxonomy): domain Eukaryota; kingdom Metazoa; phylum Chordata; class Mammalia; order Dasyuromorphia; family Dasyuridae; genus Sminthopsis; species Sminthopsis crassicaudata. The sequence goes on from NC_133621.1 coordinate 290,565,974, forward strand.
CTTTCTGGGTAATATCAGGAGAGGGGAAAAAAACACATCATTTGCCAAGGGCCATTAACTAATCAACCTAGAGAGATAAACAGATGTCAGTGACATCGCCATTCATAACTAGGGCACTTTAAGTAAACATGAGTTGGCCAAGGTATAAACTTTACCCAAGGTCACAGGGCAGTGGAAAAAGCTGCCAGGGTTTCTAGTCTTGGTTTTATAATTTACTCTTTGAATAACCTTGAGCAGGTCACTTCAGGGAAGTAACCAAGTCATTTGGTTTCCCTCTTTAAACTGAGGGAACTGGATGAGATGGATTCTAAAGTACCTCCCAGTTCTTGGTCCAATGAATGAGTCAATAGCACTAAGGAGAGGATGCTATTGAGGACGAAATCCCTATGGTTTGTTTATCTTACTACCAATGAGTTATGGAAGGAAGAATAAACAAGAAGATGTTATATGGGCTTAACTTTTGGAAGCTCTCCTAGCCCTTACCTTTAATTTTATTTCAACTTGTCATAATGGAACAAAAATAATCATTGTTGCTTCCCTTTGATGGAAGAACCCGCTAGGGAGATGAGCTGTGACCTCTCGTTCGCTATTTCTGGATGTCTTTAGTTCTTTTGATCTTGTCTTTAGCCATAGATCTGTTCAAATCCGACCTCAGATGCTTACTAGCTTGACCCTGGACAAGTCTGAATATAAAGTTAGAATTGTACGGTTTGTTTTCAGTTTGGCAGAACTTTTTTATTCTTCATCATAAGGAATGGCTCTTTGAAAGAGGATAAGGGGATGGATACAGTAAGCAATAGAAGTGATTAAAAAAAAAACAATAGAAAACAGCAAAATTGATTTTTTTTAAAAAGAAGAAAGCCATTGGAGTTGTGGCTAATAGCATGAGCTAAATAGTGCCAGGCTAGGATCAGGAGTAGAATGTGGCCTACACACTGAGGGAGAAAAGAAAGGAGTTGGGTTGGCTATACTCAGTTCCTGCTAATTTCTGCCTCCTCTCTCAATACACACATATTCATACATTCTTCCTCCTCTCCTTTCTCCCCCCTCTTCCTCTCTGTTATCTCCCCTTCTTTTTCTCTCATTCTCTTTTCATCTTTCTCTCTCCTTCCTTTCTCCTTTTCACTCTGTCTCTCCCCCCCCCCACTTTCTCTCCCTTCCTTTCCCTCCTTTCCATTACAGACTATGGAACAACAAAAAAAAAAAAATGTGCTGTCTCAGCACAGAAATTGGCAGGACACTTTTGAACATTAAAAAAAACTGTGAAATTTATACCAGCCAGCATCTTTCCATCTTAGCTTATCCTTGGCACTACAGGACAGTTTCATGCCGGCTGTTTTTAAAGCTCTAAAAGGCATTTTCTAGAAATGCAGCTAATGGCTTTCTACCTGCTGGGAAGCGTATGATTTTCCATTTGGCCTCATGTGCTCCAGCAAAAATTAGCTTTGGGGGCAGAGGGGTGCCACGCTTACATCATGGCATTGGAAACACTAGGGCCCAGAGACAGCATGGCTTGATGAGCCAGCCAATAACCTCTGACAAAACTCCCTTCTGTTTCTTCGGGAGGAGCATTCACTAATCATGTGTGACATAATCCACTCCAGAATTTCCTCTTTACCCGAAAATATTTCCCCAGCATAAAATCCTATAGGATTGTGGGTTTAGAGATTGGAAGGATCAGAGATAACCCCCCCTCACCTCATTGTGCAGATGTGAAAACAGAAGTGAGTGAAGGAGACAGGGATGGGATCTGGTTCATTGGGGGGGGGGGGGGGGGGGGAGAGAGAGCTCTCGGGAGCTGCTTCCTCTACCAAGATTAGCCAGTACCTTCTCAGCAAGTGCTGAGGAGATTGAATGGCTTGCTCAGGATCGCATAGGCAGTATGCGTCCAAGCCAGCTCTTCTCATTCTGGTCCCAAAGTCATATGAGCAAGCGAGAAGAGCAGGGCTAAGATTTGTTTTTAATTAATTTTAGTTTTTAAAAAATGAATATTAAATGAAAAAGAAAAAAAAAATCTCTCCCTCCTGTCCCTTCCCCACCCACTGAGAAGACAAGTAATGTGATATTAATGATATATGTCAAGTCATGCAAAACATATTTCCATAGTATCCATACTACTAATAATAAAGTAAAAAAAAAAAAAAAAAAAAAAAAAAAAAAAAGATGCTTCAGTCCACATTCTCTCTGTGGCTCACTCTGTCTCTTTCCTCCTTCATTTTTCATCTTGTGTTCTTTGTAATTATCTTGGATCATCATGTTGAGCAGAGTGATCATCACAAAAGCAGAATTCTGGGCGGGCAGCTAGGTGGCGCAGTGGATAGAGCACCAGCCTTGAATTCAGGAGGACCCGAGTTCAAATCTGGTCTCAGACACTTAACACTTCCTAGCTGTGGGACCCTGGGCAAGTCACTTAACCCCCGCCTCAGAAAAAAAAAAAAAAAAAAACAGAATTCTAATCTAGATCTTCTGCCTCCAAAGCCAGCATCCATTCTATGGAACCATGTAAGAGATATAAACATACCCAACTATAGTATTAGTTGGGTATATAGCACTAATATATATTATATAATATATGCTATATAATATATAGCACTAATATATATTAATATATTCTATAATATGACATATATAATATATAGCACCAATATTATAGAGTAAGCAGCAGAATTTGTGTGCCCAGAGTGAAGTTCTACTTTAAAGACAAATTGAGAGATTTTCCTCTTTATTTCTTTCCTTCTTTTTCTTTTCTCCCTCCCTTCATTTTCTTTGTTCTTATCTTTTTTATGTTTCTACCTTGCCTGGCTAGAAGTGCATCAGCCATTCCTGTACTGAGTCCCAGTAGCGATCAGCACAGAAGCCTCAACCACTCTACCCCTCCTTTAGTGGCCTCCCACTCTCGGGGGCACCCCGTATCTTTGCAGACACCTTCTCGGCTAAGCCTGCTGTAGATCCACGCTCTGTGCTCCAATGTTCTGTTGGCCTCCCTCCCAGGAGCAGGGATCACAGGCATGCTGCCAAGCCAAGTCGGGCATCTCAAAGTCCATGCTTAGGACCCGTTCTCACCATGTTAGCTGTTGTCCAAAAGCTCAATGAGGCATGACCACGGCTGCGCCCTTGGTAAACACAGTTGAGTTGCTTGTGCCCTGGTGGAAAGATGCCAGAGGGATGAATCGACGAGCAAACTGCGCTCTGCACAGATAAACAAGAGAGCTTTATGCTACCTAACTATTCTAATTTGGACAATGTGGACCGCAAATAACACTGGTTGTCCTCAAAAACACCACCATCTGGCAGCCAAAAATGGAAATAAATAACCTTTTAAGGTTCTTGAGAACCAGAATTTTGATCCTTCATATATGTATCCCCAGGTCCTAGCTTAAACCTTGGTATACAGAAGGCATTTAATCGATGCTTGTTAATCCACTAATTTGATTGGGAGATTATAGGAGGGAAAACAAGACTGAAAAAGAAAAGCAAGTAACTTCATTTCAACTCCACTTCTGACCGCGGCTATGTCTCCACGTTTTTGTAGGCCAAGTATCATCTCTGTTCGGCTGGTTGGCTCAATGATGGGAGGGTGGCCTATCCAACTGCTTACTCCTCTCAGAACTGTGGTTCAGGCTTCGTCGGCATCGTGGACTATGGGCCAAGGCCCAACAAGAGCGAAAAGTGGGATGTCTTCTGCTACCGAGTGAAGGGTAAGAACTCGAGCCCGGTCCTTAGGTATGAGCCATCCCCAAGCCATTCTCCCAGAGAGATCAAGGATACCTCAGCCATCCTGACCTAAGGAAAGGCTGGTAGCTGCACAATTGTATGCCCTGGGACGGGGGTGTGAATGGCAACCTACCTCAGTTTCTTAGCTACTCATTGGGAATTTTGTACTTGTGACCTCCAGATGTGAACTGTACGTGCAAGGTGGGCTATGTAGGAGATGGCTTCGCTTGTAGTGGCAACCTCCTGCAGGTTCTGATGTCCTTCCCCTCACTGGCAAACTTCCTATCAGTAAGTATGAGGAGTGGCAATCATTGGCTCCTTTCCTAGGTTCCATGGTGGGGATTGTTGGCGGCAACTTGAGTATAAATGGAAAAAAAGCCTAGGCTTGGAAATAAAAAGCCTAGAGTTCTATGGCCCAGCTTGATCATTTCCTAGGTGGGACATCTTTCCACTGTATCACAGTATGCTCTGTGAAGAACTCTGGGCTACTTTCAAGTATTTCCCTTGGCTATTCCCCTGCAACTCCATCCTTCCTCATCCTCACCTACTAGTGTCTCTGGCTTCCTTTAAGTCTCAGCTAAAAACCCATTTTCTTTTTTATTTGGAGGTCCAATATTTTATCTCTTGCAATTTCTATGTCCTAGTCCATCAAAATATACTTTCTTGGTCTGACTAGTTTTCTCTCCTTAAATTTTAATACTGCTTTCTCAACCCATCTGTTTGGTGGATTGGGGAATTATTCTGAAAGCATACTTTCTCTCATGTTCTCCTCCTCTTTTATTCAGGATGATTTCTCCTCTTCCCTCTTTTCTTCCTTCTCTTTCTTTTACAAACCCATCTTCTGAAAGATTCTCTTTCTGTTCTCCTTTATCTTTGTACCCTACTTCTATTGATCACCTCCAGTGTATCCTAAGTATATCTTGTTGGTAGTTGTTTGCATATTGATTTCCTGTTAGACTAGGAGCTCCCTTAAGGTCAGAGAGAAAAAGAAAGTCCTTATACCCACATTTATTTATATGTATATATTTATAGCAGCATTTTTTTTGTAGTAACAAAGAATTAGAAGTCGGTGCCTACCAGCAAGGAAATAGCTGAACATTGTAGTACATTAATAAAGAGGATGTTGCTTTGCTGTAAGAAAGGGCTAATGTAAAGGAGTAAGAGTAGGTAATGAGGAAATCAAACTGTCACTCTTTGCAGGTGATATGATGTTATACTTAGAGAACCCCAGAGATTCTAATAAAAAGTTATTAGAAATAATTCACAACTTTAGCAAAGTTGCTGGATACAAAATAAATCCACATAAATCCTCAGCATTTTTATACATCACCAACAAAATGCAACAGCAAGAGATACAAAGAGAACTTCCATTCAATACAACTGTCAAGAGTATAAAATATTTGGGAATCCATCTACTAAAGAAAAGTCAGGAATTATATGAGCAAAATTACAAAACACTTGCTACAAAAATAAAGTCAGATTTAAATAATTGGAAAGACATCCAGTGCTCATGGATAGGCCGAGTGAATATAATTAAGATGACTAAACTAATCTATTTATTTAGTGCTATACCAATCAGACTCCCAAGAAACTATTTCAATGACCTAGAAAAAATAACAACAAAATTCATATGGAAGAATAAAAAGTCGAGAATTGCAAGGGAACTAATGAAAAAAAAGTCAGATGAAGGTGGCCTAAGTGTACCTGATCTAAAGCTATATTATATAGCAGCAGTCACCAAAACCATTTGGTATTGGCTAAGAAATAGAACTGTAGATCAGTGGAACAGATTAGATACAAAGGACAAAAAAGGGTACACTTATAGCAATTTAATCTTTGACAAACCCAAAGATCCCAACATTTGGGATAAAAATTCATTATTTGAAAAAAAAAACTGTTGGGAAAACTGGAAATTAGTATGGCAGAAATTAGATATGGATCCACACTTAACACCATATACCAAGATAAGATCAAAATGGGACCATGATCTAGGCATAAAGAATGAGACCATAAATAGATTAGAGGAACAGAGGATACCTCTCAGACCTGTGGAGGAGGAAGGAATTTATGACCAGAGGAGAACTAGAGATCATTATTGATCACAAAATAGAAAATTTTGTTTACATCAAAGTAAAAAGTTTCTGTACAAACAAAACTAATGCAAACAAGATTAGACAGGAAGTAACATATTGGGAAAACATTTTTACAGTTAAAGGTTCTGACAAAGGTCTCATTTCCAAATTATATAGAGAACTAACCCTAATTTATAAGAAATCAAACCATTCTCCAATTGATAAATGGTCAAAGGATATGAACAAACAATTCTCAGATGATGAAATTGAAACTATATCCACTCATATGAAAGAGTGTTCCAAATCACTACTGATCAGAGAAATGCAAATTAAGACAACTCTGAGATACCACTACACACCTGTCAGATTGGCTAAGATGACAGGAACAAATAATGATGAATGTTGGAGGGGATGTGGGAAAACTGGGACACTAATACATTGTTGGTGGAGTTGTGAAAGAATCCAGCCATTCTGAAGAGCAATTTGGAACTATGCCCAAAAAGTTATCAAATTGTGCATACCCTTTGATCTAGCATTGCTGCTATTGGGATTATATCCCAAAGAAATACTAAAGAAGAGAAAGGGACCTGTATGTGCCAAAATGTTTGTGGCAGCCCTTTTCGTAGTAGCCAGAAACTGGAAGATGAATGAATATCCATCAATTGGAGAATGGCTGGATAAATTATGAAGGCTATGGAATATTATTGCTCTGTAAGAAATGACCAGCAGGATGAATTCAGAAAGGTTTGGAGAGACTTACATCAACTGATGCTGAGTGAAATGAACAGAACCAGAAGATCGCTGTACACTTCAACAACAATACTGTATGCAAGTGGATATCTTCAACATAAAGAAGATCCAACTCACTTCCAGTTGATCAATGATGGACAGAAACAACTATACCCAGAGAAGGAACACTGGGAAGTGAATGTAAACTGTTAGCACTACTATCTTTCTATCCAGGTTACTTATACCATCAGAATCTAATACGTAACATGCAACAAGAAAATTGGATTTACACACATATATTGTATCTTGGTTATACTGTAACACATGTAAAATGTATGGGATTGCCTGTCATCTAGGGGAGGGAGTAGAAGGAGGGGGGGATAATTTGGAAAAATGAATACAAGGGATAATGTTATTTTAAAAATTACTCATGCATATGTACTGTCAAAAAAATTTATAATTATAAAATTAATATAAAAAAAGAAATGGCTAATGTGATGGGTGCAGAGAAGCATGTAAAGATTTATATGATCTGATGCAGACTGAAAAAAAGAAAGACGGGCTATCAGTCCCACCTGCACTCAATAGCTGTGTGACAAAGAACAAATACCTTAACCTCTCTGCGTCCTTAGCAACTCCCTTAAGACTGTAAAAAGTCCTTCCCTTAAAGGGAAAATCACTGGCTCTAAAGCCCAAATGTGCTATCAAACCTGGAGGCCACCACATCACACTGCTTTCCACTCAAGGTAGGATGGCTGATGGCAATGATTGCCAGGTGAATATTCTTGGCCTTCTACATGTCCCAAGCTCCCAGAGCATTTTGGCTGATCTCAGATATTCCATCTCTTTCCCAGGAAGTTCTGATATATTCCAATAGCTCCTCCAAAGGCAAAGCATTCCTGAAGCACCTGACTGACCTGTCAACCCATGGTACTCTCTTTGTGCCAAACAATGATGGACTCTGGGAAAACAAGGTGAGTTCCTAGCATATTCTTTCACCCAAGTCACTATATTCTGTTGCTTTAACCCTGTGAGATAAGTATCTCATATAAGACACATGAGAAAACATCTAATAATTATAATAGGAGAGCGTAATAGAATCATAGTCTTATAAATGTTGATTTATCAACCAACTGATTATGCACTAGAAGAGACTTCATAGGCCATCTAGTCAAATCCCCTAATTTTACAAATGAGGAAGCTAAAGCCAAGGGATGGATGATAGGTTTATTATAAATTTAGGGCTAAAAGGAATATCGGAGATCATTGAGCCCAAAGGTTTTTATTCTGGAGTCCATGAAGTTAGCTGAGGAAAACTTAGAGCATTTTTATTTTCACTTACCTGTAAGTGAAATTTTGCATTTTCTTAAATTATTTTAAAAAGTTATTCTTAGAAGTCCGTAGGCTCCACCAGACTTTTTGAAGCCAGTGACACAAAAATAAGAACCTCTTATCTACTTCAGTCTCCTCATTTTATAAATTTATGTATGATACTATCATGCTATCCCTATGCCACACTGATGGATTCTGGGGAAAAAGGTACGTTCTTAGTATCTTTTCACTTGAGTCACCATATTCTGTGGCTTGAATCCTGAGCAACTAACCTAACTATTCATTCTAATAATAGGAAAGGATAATAGAATCATAGACTTAGAAATATCTAAAGTTAGACGAAGATTAAGTGTCAAAGATAAGATTTGAATTCAGGCCCTATAAGTCTAAAGCCAGTGTTCTTTCAATACATCATGCTTCGCTTACTGCTAACAAACTTAATGATTTCAAAAAATCTTCACCTATTCTTAGTGTTGCCATAAAGAAAAGAACACCAGAGCCCAGGGAATCCCCCTCCCCCCAACCAGTACTTAAAGTAGTGTTACATGGCCAAAAAGAAGCCAAAGTGATTTGGTAGCTCTCTTCCCCAACTACTGATGGAAGAATGTCTCATTAAGAGGTTTCTTAATGATGTGTAAATAAAGCTTCCCTGATAATGGTTTGATCTATAAACCAATTCAGTTCATTTCTTTAGGGAATGTATGGGATTATGGTTCTACTTAACTCAGTTCAAATTTCCTAACATTGAAGATAGTATGGAATTATGGGTCTATATCCTCTTTAACTTTTACAAGATTGCAATGTATAAAATAACTATTTCTCTATAACTTTGACATAATTTTGCTCTATTTAACTCTAACTACAGTTCAGATATTCTGGGGCCTAAAACTATTATTCAAGTTTAATAATAAAACCTAGGTTTCACCTTTACAATTTCCTGCATTATTAGGGCTGTGTATATATAACATTCAGTTCATTTCTTTAGGGAATGTATGGGATTATGGTTCTACTTAACTCAGTTCAAATTTCCTAACATTGAAGAAAGTATGGAATTATGGATCTATATCCTCTTTAACTTTTACAAGATTACAATGTATAAAATAATTATTTCTCTATAACTTTGACATAATTTTGCTCTATTTAACTCTAATCACAGTTCAGGTATTCTGGAACCTAAAACTATATTTGAGTATAATAATAAAACCTAGGTTTCACCTTTACAATTTCCTGCATTATTAGGGCTGTGTATATATAACATATGTTGGTATATATAAACACATGTACATTTATATGTCATAAATGTATTTACTGTAAACATGTATATTATATACATAATTATGCATGAGTATGTGTTTTATATATGTAGATAAATTTGATATCAATTATTTACTACATGAACTCTGAGGAGATATTTCTTCCTTAACAAAATCACAAGTTGGGGCAGCTGGGTGGCGCAGTGGATAGAGCACCAGCCTTGAATTCAGGAGGACCTGAGTTCAAATCTGGTCTCAGACACTTAACACTTCCTGGCTGTGTGACCCTGGGCAAGTCACTTAACCCCAGCCTCAGGAAAAAAAAAAAACAAAAAAACAAAATTACAAAGATCTGAGTTCAAATCAGCAGCTGGCCCAGTGGTTAAGAGTAGGGCACTTTATTATGGCTTTATCGGCCTCCCTTTAAAAAGAGAAAACTACACCTGTTATTGATGCCATTCTTGTGTCCCAACTTGTTTTTTAGACACTTTCTGGAAGAGACATCGAGCACCATCTCTCCAATGCCAGTACTTTATTTTATGAAGATCTGACCAACGGCACTACCCTATGGACTCGGCTAGGGGGCCAGCTTCTGATTACGTATGGGCAAGACCCACTTCACACTGTAAGAAAAAAAATGAGTTTATATGTTTTATGGTTTATAATGTCCTTTTTATAGATACCATCTAAGGAAGATCATCCAAGTGTCATTATTCCCATTTCATAGAGGAACAAATTGAGACTCAGGTTAAATGACTTCAGTCAATCCATGGGCATTTATTAAGTACTTTTGATATTCTTGGCACCATTCTTGGGAATACAAATATAAAAGGGGAAGCCCTGCCTTCAAGAAGTTTATAGTTTACCTTCCCCCAAATAGTGATAATATGTATAATATAAACTCATTTGAGAAGAAAAACTTAAGGCCAACAGATATTTCCCTTCCCCTTTTCTTAGAATGAAACCAGATTTGTTGATGGACAAGCCATCCTCCAATGGGATATTTTTGCTTCCAATGGAATAATCCACGTAATTTCAGGGCCTTTGAAAGCACCTCCTGCACCAGTTGTAAGTATTGCTTTTCCCTTGCTATGAGATCAATTCTCTGTAAACCTACTCTTTTTTCTAAAGTTATTTCCACCCTGTTGTTCTGCTCTGAAAGGACCAACTATCTTTGAAAAGAACTAGGTTTGAGGGGCAGCTAAATGTTATAGTGGATAAAGCATTGACTCTGGAATCAGGTCTTCCTGATCTGGCCTCAGACACTTCCTAGCTGTGTGACCTTAGACAAGTCACTTCACTCTGTTTGCCTCAATTTCCTCATCTGTAAAATAAGTTGGAGAAAGAAATGGAAAACTACTCCAATAGCTTAGCCAAGAAAACCCCAAATGGGATTACAAAGAATCAGATATGACTTAAACAATTACATGCTATAGAGAAATGATATGAATCTTAGGGATCGAGATTATGTTTTCCTTAGAGACAACATGATATCATGGATAGAATTCTGGGCCTGGAATCAGGAAAACTGAATTCAAATCCTGCCTTTGACAAAAGACACTTATTAACTGTGTGCTCCATCCACTGTGCTACTAAGATGCGATGCCCTCTCCACAACTGGAGAAAAAAATTGAAAACCACAATTGAAACTGGTACAATATCACTAAGATCACATAGGCCACAGAATTCTAGAATGGAGAATGACAGTCCTCAATTCATACAGTCCTTTAAAAAATAGCATTTGATTTTCTCCTAATTGCATGTAAAAATAACTTAACATTTTTTTGAGTTCCAAATTCTCTCCCTTCTCCCTCCCTGAGATTATAAGGTGGATAGTATTTTTCATCATGTCCTTTAGAATTGTCTTGGACCACTGTATTGCTGAGAGTAGGTAAAGTCATTCATAATTGATCATTTGCTGTTATTATATACAGTGCCCTCGTTCTGCTCATTTCACTTCGCATCAGTTCATATGACGCTCCTTTTATGCTCAGGTTTCTGCTCATGCTGGTTTGGGAGCAGGCGTATTCTTCACCATCATATTGATCATTGGGGCCATTGCGTTAGCTGGATATTCTTACTTCAGGATCAATCGGAGAACAATCGGCTTCCAGCATTTTGAGGTAAGAAAATATAAAATGGGCTAGGGAAGCTCACTGTGGCTAAGTTAAGACCTGAAGATTGGCTTGTATCTCTATTAACGGTTGCCATTACCTTGGGTATAGTGATGGAGACCAAGTTTGCTCTGTGTACTGGTCAAGAGTAGGGGGAATGTTGAAGATTTGTTGTCTCTTACTTATGGTACTTTGGCCCCTGATAAGTACACAGTGATACTCGTAAACCACATCCTTCATGTCTTCATTGTCTACACCTGTAAAAATGAGGCCCTTGGTCCCTGAACAATATCGACACTGTGAGCACAATGAAAGCATTTAGCGCTTACCCTCAGTCACGTCCTTGCTGTTAAAACACTGGCATCAGAACCTATGATTTCACCAAGGTGAAATATCGATCTAATGGCAGCGCCAATATTGTCTAGTGCCCCTTAGGATAGTCCACAGTCAAGGTTAACCCTTTGGAAGGTGTAGACAAAGTTACCATTAAAGGCTGCCTCCTTCTACACAAATGAATTCTCAAGGGTGGGCCCTCGGGCCAGATGGGCCCACTAAGGACGTTTAAGCGGCCCCCTGAGTTATGGCAAATGGGCTGTGGGGAGGAGACAGAGTGTGAACTTTTGTTTTACTATAGTCCGGCCCCCATTTAAAAAGTCTGAGGACCAGATGGGCCAGATGTAGAGTCTCTTTTATTCCCTAGGATTTAATGAAATCCCTGGCCACATATTTTCTCAATTGTTCCCATTCTATAATCCAACACACACACACTTGCCCATTATCTGAGTTCTAAAAATGCCTTATTTAGTTTCCAAATTGGGAAGCATCACCTTAATAAGATTTCCTTACAGCAGCCAGGGAAGGCACTGAATATATTCACAAAACAATTGTCTGTCCTGCTTCCAAATGAGTAGTGTAACCTAAAACAAGTCATTTTAGCTCCATCATGAAGTTTCTATTTTTTTAAAAAGGGACAATAATATCTGAACTTGATCTCAATGACCTGACATGTACCAGATACACCCCAACACAACTTAGCCATTAGCATGGGTCTGGTTATACTACTCAAGAGGCAGAGAAGGAACATTCTCTTTGTAAATAAAATAAATATTTGAATATTTACCTCAAATTCAGCTTCCCAATGGTTCTTATTCCTGGCTCCAACCCTTACCTGTAATATTCTTCTCTAAAATGTAATATTCTCTGGGAGCAGGTTTCTTGGGGGGCTTCTAGGAGCAACCTTCCTTTCAGTGCAGTAATCATCCCAAATGCAGCCAAGCATTAAGAATCCTTTATTGTCTCTTTCCAAGTCTTGTCTCCTTTCCTGTGGCCCAGTTAGCTTTCTTATAGGCCTTTTGTAGTCTTGGTTCCGAGAGCTTGAGTTCCTGCCTGCCTTCTTTGGCTTCTGAACCTAGCTTCTATATGCTCTCTTAAAGGTATGAATCTTGTGAAATTATACTAAGTACTGAGTAGAGGTACTGAACTGGAGAACTGTTAAGCACCGTGCTAAATTAGCTAACTACTGTCTCTATCAATTCCACTGACCTTGTTTCAAGTTCTGGCCCATAACACTTACCAGTTATTGCCAAGGAAAGTGGCCCCTAGAACAACATCCTTCAGCTGTATCTCCCCCTGATTCATCAGTGTGGATGAGTCAAGATTCTTTTACCTCCTGAGGGCCTGCTCAGCAAAGGTTAAGAGCAATGGAGTCACCAGCAGTTCTTTCAGCTTTCAAGATATATATAGTGTCTAGATTCAGGCCAATTCCAATGATCTTATGATGAAGAGAACATCTACACGCAGAGAGAGGACTGTGGGAACCGAGTGTGGATCACAACATAGCATTTTCACTTCTTTTGACGTTGTTTGTTTGAATTTTATTTTCTTTCTCATTTTTTTTCCTTTTGATCTGATTTTTTTTGTGCAGCAAGATAATAGTATACATGCATGTATTTTTACCATGTTTAACATATATTGGATTACTTGTTGTCTAAGAGAGGGGGTAGGTAAAGGGGGGAAATTGGAACACAAGGTTTTGCAAGGGTCAGTGCCCTTGCTTTATTATCCTTGTCCATGTTTTGAAAACAAAATGCTTCAAAAATTATATAGTGTCTAAAAGTCAGTGGCCAAATTGGGGGCTGGTAACTCACCATGGACTGAAGGCCTTGATAAGGCAGCCAAGTCAGCATTCACATATCTTTTCTTTGTTGAACAAACTGGCAAGGGACCAATATTTAACTGTTTGTTGATTGATCAATTGTGATAATTACTTCAAAGGTTTAATATGCAATTGTGTGTTTGTTCAGGAAATAATAATACAGTACAATCAAAAGAACAATAGTAGAGACATTGAATTGCAATGAACCCCAGCTACATGATCTGGATATGGAAGCTGTGGGATCACCTGAGTTATGGAGATTACCTGTTTTCTGGGGCCCTGCTACAGCTGGTCCTATTACCCTACTGCCCACCACTAGGTAGCTTCCTATCTTACCATCCCCTTCCCCTCCAGGGTACAACCATTTCCCCCATTAGGGTATGCCAAGAGTTGGAAGTTCAGAGCTCCTGCTGTGGTTTCTACAAACGATACAGTCAATGGAAAAGAAAATTGGTTTCTGGGGCAGCTAGGTGGTGCAGTGGATAGAGCACTAGCCCTGCAGTCAGAAGGACCTGAGTTCAAATTTGTCCTCAAACACTTAACACTTCCTAGCTGTGTGACCCTGGGCAAGTCACTTAAACCCAATTGCCTCAGCAAAAAAAAAAAAAAAAAAAAAAGGGAGGAAAGGGGAAGGGGGGAGGGGTTTCCATCGTGTTCCGACAATTTTCACAGTAACCAAATCTGAATCCACTGAGCTCATTTCTAACAACCATTTTCCTCACAACCAAACTTTTAAAAATCCAGACTAGTGACAGAAAATGGAATCGAGGCCTAATTACTCAGTCCCTTTTTTCTTGAGCTTTTCATAGGACTGAAACAAGGCCAAGGTAACCAGAGCTTTGCCGCCAGGCACGGAACTTTAGAGGGTGGCCAAAACTTATATCACAGAAAGCACCGTCCAACCTGTTCCTCCTCAGGTGGTAGTGATTCCAGGTCTTCATCTCCCCATCTCATACTGATTTCCGGATCACCAAGGGACAAATAGTTGATCTGAGAGTACTTTGAGTAAACTGGCTGAAGGCACCATTTCATCTCAGTACTCTAGGATATGAAAAATTAGTAGTTTCTATTCTACTCAGTCAGCCTTTGAGGTCCTGGTTCCTAGAGCTTCAAAGCAGCAGTTTAAGTCCATTAGCATCCAGAAATGAGAAAATCTGCATATTAAAAAGCTCACTACTTGGGCAGTTACTGACCCTTTCATCTCTCCTTTTTTTCTTCACTTTAATTAGGGATCAGGGAAAGGGAGGTGGCAGAAGGGGCACCCAATTGGCCTGCTTTGGTGATGATCCCAAAGCACAAAGATCCCAGTCCCCGCCTCCCTAATGATCCTGGCCTTAACTGTGTATGCTCATGTGTGTTCCCTGCAGCCTGAAGAGGATATAGATGTCACAGCCCTTGGCAAACAGCCGTCCTCGAATATCTCCAACCCCATGTATGAGAACACAACCACGCAGCCTCCAGAACCCGACTATGACCCTTTTTTGGTGAGTTGGCACTTTCCAGGGTACCTGGCACAAGCCAAGCCACCCAATAGCCTTTAGTGGAATCTGAAAGCTAAGCATTTCACAAGAGATTGCTCATTCCTCCCCCTTTGCTTGGGGCAGCAATTAGAGCTCTCCAACAACAACCTCACACATGGTCTCTCGTTTAGGTCAGCAAAGCATTCAGCCTGCCAGGGGTAAAGGGAAAGAGTGACAAGATGCTGTGACTCAGGAACTGCGTGACTGAGCTGGCTGCCAGATAATCTCTCATGTTGCCGTGTGACCTTGAGGATTCTGTTTTGGGCCAGACATAGAGGAAAATGAGGGGGTCATTAAAATAGAGAGCTTCCAGACCAGGGAATTCCCTCTGCCAAAGGACGGGGGCACCTGATCTGCCGCTTAGAGAGTGACCCAGATCCCTACCAGCTGAAATAACCCTTCCTACCTTATGCAGACAGTATGGAGTCAGAAGCAAGATTTGAAACTTAGGCCTTTCTCAATACAAAGGCCTTTATATTTTCATAATTTTTAGAGCTGAAAAGGACCTCAAAGATATTCTAGTCAAACCTACTAATCACTTTACAGACAAGGAAACTGAGGCTCAAAATATTTAAGTGAAACTCCCTACAGTCCCAATAGCTAGAGCCTGAAACTACAACATCAGGCTCCAAATCCAACATATTTTCTTTGATTTCAAATTGTTTTTCAATTACCAGGCT
Source organism: Sminthopsis crassicaudata (assembly GCF_048593235.1). Taxonomy (NCBI): domain Eukaryota; kingdom Metazoa; phylum Chordata; class Mammalia; order Dasyuromorphia; family Dasyuridae; genus Sminthopsis; species Sminthopsis crassicaudata. Next base: position 290,581,543 of record NC_133621.1, read on the forward strand.
TTTTTCTCTCATCCCATATTGAGAAAGAAAAACAAAACCTTATGACCCATTTGTAAAATCTCTGGCTCTTTCATTGAGGAAATCAAATGAGGCAATGGAGAAAATGCAACCGAAATTCCAATCGGTATGCTATGTTTCTGCTTCATATCAATTACTTAGATATTGATGGTTGAGGGACAGCTAGAGGGCACAGTGGATAGAGCACCAGCTCTGAAGTCAGGAGGACCTGAGTTCAAATCTGGTCTTAAATACTTCCTGACTTTGTGACCCTGGGCAAGTCACTTAACCCCAATTGCCTCAGGAAAAAAAAAATCAGTGGTTGAAATTATCCTATATAGAATTAGCATCTTTGAGCACCGGAGGTAATTAGAAATATCTTAAGTTTATATTTTCAGAGCTGGGTGGAAAAATGTAGAGCATTGGGCTTGAAATCAGGACCACCTGAGTTCAAATGTGACTTCAGACACTTGACTCTGGGCAAGTCAGGTAACCCCCACTGCAGAGAAAGAGAGAGGAAAGCAGAGCAGATAGGTGGCAAGTGGAGGGACAAATACCCCAGAGAGATCTAGGAAGATAGTGACAGGGAAAAGGTCATCAGATTTAGCAGCTACATTACTGGTAATTACAGAGTGCTGAAATTGGAAGTCAGATTACAAAGAATTAAAAGCAATAAGGTTTCGGGGGGAAAAAAGACTTCAGAACACCAATCCAGTTGTAATTTCAGAAGGTTACCAATGAAGGATACCACAGCCTTCTGTGAGAGAGACAGTAAGCCTAGAAATCCCGAATAAGGTGCCCATTGAAAGCCATGGCCAATAAGCTACCATGTTTCACTTGACTACTTCATGGAGACTTAGTAATTTATTTGTAACTTAATAACCTGGTTATTACAAGAAAGCATTCTGTGGAGGTTTGGAGAAGTCCATTGGATAGATAGTGTTATAAAAATAGCACTCATAAACCTTTTTTTTTTTTTTTTAATGAAAGGAGAGCTACAGAATAGGGGCCAAAAGAGAAGGAGCCCTTGAAGATAATCAGATTTTACATTATGGGCCATGTGAATTCACATGGACTGAGTGACTTGGGAGTTGATCTTAAAAGAGCAAACTTTCATGATATCCTATACTCTGGGAAAATCTCCAAATGTGATTGAAATCTAGCTCATCCTTTATTATTGTTCCGTCTTTTCATTTGTTTATGACTCTGACTCCATTTGGGATTTTCTCAGCAGAGATACTGGAGAGGCTCACCATTTCCTTGTCCAGTTCATTTTATAAATGAAGAAACTGAGGCAATCAGGTGTGATTTACCCAAGTCACACAGCTAGTTCCTGCCTGGGTTTCCTCAAATGTGGGTTATAGGAAACTACGCTCCCTTGAAAATAAAAGCCCAAAGACATGCATTTCTTGTCACCTTTTATGCTGGCACAGAGCTAAGTCAGAAAGCACCAGGGATTCACAGGAAGCCATTTACAAATAGAGAAATATTCCCAAAATGGAGGTATTTAAAAGTTTCCAGATGCACCCCAGGTGATAAAATTTCACAGCTATTAAAAAAGAGCCAGAGCCAAGAAGCAGATCTCCTACAGAGATGACAGTCACTCTCTGCTTCTAAAGGCCCAGACACAAAATGGAACGTGGCACCTTAGAACAGATGAGCTCCATTTCAAAGATATTAAATAAATCTGAACCCTACATGTCCAAAGGGACTTTTTCCTATTAAGTTACTTGTAATATTTCCTGCTGTGAAAAAAAAGGAAGTAGAAGACAGACCTGAGAGATGAACTTAGAACAATTAAATGCTGAACATCAGCGGTGGGAGAGATCTTAGGATATTCAAGCTAGTGAGGACCTAACAGTACTGATCCTAGAATCCCCAATCAGGGAGAGTCCCACTTTGAGAGAACATTAGAAGCAGGAGGGACTGGAGAATGGACAGTGTTAGAGCTGGAAAGGACCTCTTCGAATATAGGAATAGAGACTGTGGGAGATGGGAAGAACTTTGGGATCATCTTTTCTAACCCATTCATTTTACAGATTAGAAAAATAATGCCTAAAAGGGTAAAAAATCACTTGGCTTGAGATCACCAGTTAATTAATGGCAGAATAAAAACACGAAACCAGGTTTCCTGGCATCCCTTCTACTTGCCTTTCTAAGAAACTGACTTATCTTTAAAAGCCTTTGCTAATTTTAATAGCTGGGGCAACTAGATGGCACAGTGGATAGAGCACTGGCCTTTAAATTAGGAGTTCAAATTCAGTCTTAGACACTTAACCCCAATTCCCTGTAAAAATAATAATAGCTAATGTATAGAGCAGTCTAAGATTTGATTTTTACCACCACCCAACGAGGTGGTTGTTATCCATTGTACCCATTTCACAGATGAGGAAAAAGATATGTGACTTGCCCAGAATTATACAACTTGTAAATATGTAAGGCAGGGATTCTAACTCAGATCTGACTCCAAATCCAACACTCTTACTCCTTGTACCAATTATCTGCCTCGGTTTACCTTAAGATACAAATCCATCCCCCCCAATACTGCAAAGTGTGTCTAATCATCTTCAGATAGAGAATTACAATTCCTGTTCTTTAAAATGGCTTCTAAATTGTACGACTGCAGGAGAGAGCTTGCTGATCCTTTTTAGGCAATAAAAGTTAGGAGGTGTGCTAAAAGAAATCCATTATGACTGGAATATAAGCTTTGTTGACTGCAGCTTTGTACCCGTGTCATCTCTTACCTTGTGTAATGTGGCATTTCGGCTCATCCCCCTGGGACTGGTAATGGATTCTCAGCCCAAGATACACTTTTCATAAATTACAGTCAAATGTGAACAAACATATTCATATGTGGGGGAGGAGGATGTTTCCATCTTAGAATTATAGCTGGCAAAAGAAGGGAGGAGGAGGAGAGGTTGTCATCTTTGGGAAATGAAAGCCTGGTGGGCTGATTTATTCAGTAACAAATCTCTCTTACAGGAATCTGATGAACAGCAGCTTGTGACTAGTGGTACCCAAGACCTTTAAGATGACCTAGAGCTACGGGGGCCAGTTGTGAAGTCCCCACTCTGGAGGCTTACAGAGAAGCCCTCAATCAGGCGATGGGAACTGTGAATACTTAGGGCCAGCCAAGTTTCAGGAATGATGAAGCCAAAGTCACTCCAATGTCATACCTCATTACTTTTGTTCTGGAGCTTTTTTGTTTTTACCTAGAGGGGGAGAAGGCAAAGAAACGGGCGTTTCCTCCTGTGCTACATTTCAGCCCAATGGAAGACTAACATTTCCCTGAATTCAACATTGCCTGGAATAATAAGAGCTAACATTAATATAGCTCTTCAAGGTTTCCAAAGTCCTTCATACAATTATCCCATTTTTGTCCTCAAAATGACCTGGGAATTAGGTGCTATTATCATCCTCATTTTACAAATGAGGAAACTGAGTCAGACAGAGGTTAAGTGGCTTACCCAGAGTCACCCAGCTAGTGAGTGTCTGAGGCCAGATTTGAATTCAGGTCTTCCTCCAAGGATGAGTTCAAGGCTCCCTACATTGCCCTCCCCCATCAAGATTTTCTAGACCATTCTGTCTGGATCTCTCATTCACTCCTTGCTCTTTTTTATATTTATCCTGCACGTGCAGTATTTCTTCTCTCCTTGCCCCAATTAGAATGGAAGCTCCTTGAGGGCAGGAATTGTAATTTTTTTTAAAAAAAATTTGCACATAGTATGCACTTAATAAATGTTTTTGAATGAAATGCAAACGGAAAAAAGGAGGATTTCTGCTACTTAAGCATTATCTGTTTGGCTGAAAAATTTCAGTGAGTGACCTTGACAAGGAAATAGGAAACCTGTCCCTCAACTGAAAGTCAGAAGCAAACAAAGCATCCTTATTTCAGACTGAGCTAGCAACCTGCATGTATAAAGTCTGGAATACACATTTTAATTATGTTGGAACAAACCTGTGATCTCCCTGATGGGGGGATGCTCTCTACCAAAGAAGGCTGGTACTTCTCTGCAATTTTAAGCGTTAAAGGAGCATCCTAGGGAACTAAAAGGTTGATTATTACCCAGGATTACACAGACCTGAATATGTCAGAAATGGACTTGACTTGGACCCAGATTTTGCTGACCACAATGCCTGATTCTTACTGAGTGCACAATGTTGATTTTTCATTATTAGAAGCTGGGAGTAGGATGGATTCCTCTCTGGGATGACAAATCAACCAGAACTCACACTGCCAGCTTGGTGTGCCACACGGCTACAATTCAATCTCTCTGAGTCTTGGGGGTTACTCTGGTGTGGGCACGTTAACTCCCACGATTCACCCTTGTGGCTCTTGAGCACTTGTATGCTTCCCACTTACAGGAAATCAGTCACCTTGACAGCATCAAGTAGAACTTAGAAACACTACACAGAAATAATAATAATACTCAATAGAAGGCAAAAGCAGAAATTATCACAGCAGCCCATGCCTAAATCTGAGTCACTCTTTCTCACCAACATACACTTCTCTGTGGGGAAGACAGGAGAGATCACATTTATAAAAAATAAAAAATAAATTTAAAAAACCTAGCAAGAAGTACATGAGTGTGGAAGCTCATATAACTAAGGGTACTCTGGACTACAGGTCTCCATGTCCTTGGTCCCCTCAGGAACAATCGACACCACACAAAACTGACACTTTGCTAGATGGTCTCCCGTTCTCAAGTTGTTCTCAAGTTGATGAAAAAATGACAGGTTCTTACTGCACACAGCCATCTTTAACAGGGCATTAGGAAAAAATGTTACACTATTTCAGTGAAACAATTCCCTTAAGCTGAAAACTGCCAGATGTGCAGATAGAAGGTGATTCTACTTTGTCCAGTCAGTTCAAGCCTTTTCTCAAAGCAAATCACAGCTTCTTAAAAGGAAGATTTTTACCTCTCTTTCTCCCTCTCAAAACAAACAAACAAACAAAAAAAGGTATCAGAAGGTAACATAGGCAATCTCTAAGAGTCTTTCCCTCTCTCACATTGTAAGTGAACTAGAAAACATCTAGCTCTTCATCAAGAAATGGAATCCAGCTATCTTTTAACCAAGGGCCGATGCATATGCTCTGTCTTGAATCAGAAAAAGTGTCTCTCTTTGAATCAACAAGTTCCCTGCAAATTAGCTGATAGATCAACAGTCTAAGCTTTCTCAGTTCTTATAACTCCTACTGTGCTCAGTTTATTCTATTATTTCTATTTTTATCTCTGAATTCCTCTCCCTTCCATCATCCCAACTCACCACCTATTAATGATCAATGACTTATCTTTACTTTACGTAAAACACAAGAAATCCACCTTTCTAGCAGTATGTGAATCCAACAATCCTTAAGTCATCTTCCTACAGTCTCCAGTTATTTGATTTGTAATTTTGGAAGTTAAAACTCTAAAAAAGTCACCTGCAGATTAGCATGGACCACAATGCCCCATGGCCACACTTACCTTGATCATTGCTTTAACTTCAAACAGGACTCCTCAGGACACTTATTTATCTGAAGCCCTTAGTACAGTGTCTGTCATATAGCAGGCATTTAATAGATATTTTTTATTTTTGACTGCTTGAAACACAGGTCTCTATTTGGTCCTCAGGACAGTCTCTCCTCAATTTTTTTATCTGAAAGACCATCCACAAGTTGATTTTTATCATTTATCCTTGGATATATTCTTTCCCCATCTATTTCAATAGACAAAATGATTAAATGTGAGAGAGAGAGCAGAACCAGGACATTTTAAATTTCTTCCACTTGTGATCTCTTTTCCTCCAGGAAGTTTTTACACAATCCTTAATGTTAATATAGGTATATAAAATAGGTATACAAAATGGATTTTTTTAACTAATAAGTCCACAAATCAAACATTTATTGATAATAAATCATATTTTGCAATCTGCACATTCAGTTACATGATCTCATATGGGGTTGTGACCCGCAGTTTAAGAAGATACTAAAAATTAGTTTTATTCTTTTCAAGTCTTCACCATAACTAGTCCTTTCCCCTACCAGTCTTTGTAGAAGGAGTTTCCAACTCAACCTGTTGTGATGAATCCTCCAAATAAAGAAATCATTTGTAACACTTCTTAAAACCAGTCCATCTTCTGAATGAGCTTAAAAATTTCCCCTTATTTCTGCTACTGTATTAGTTTGCTTTGAAAACCCTTCCTTAAGTGCGCAGAGGAAAACTTTCAAAACAGCCCTTATTCCATGATCAAGATTTGTCATAGAAGAGAGTTCATATTCATAAGACTTTTCTGTATAAGAATTTGTCAGGAGGTCCAAACCAAATGTATGCTTTTCCCTCCCTGTGCTATCTTATCACCCAACAAAAACACCGCCCACAGTAAGCTTCCACTGGGGCATCACTTGTGTAAGGGTGAGGAGTAGGGGAAGAAGGAAAACAGCTGGACTTACCTCCCATATGGATGTTTCTCTGGTAGCCATAGCACCCAGAACCAGGATCTATTACGTTGAAGCAGAGATACATTTTTAACTTTGTGATGATCTTCATTTTCAGATCTTTTTTTCTTACATAACTTCTCCAGTTTCCTCTTTTTTGTGATGAAAAATTATTCCAACACCAAATCCTATAACTAACTGCTGTCTGTTGAATGGCTCTTCAAAAGTCACCTGAGATAGAGCCATATTTTGGAAGGCCATGCAAAGTTCTGAGTACTCCACTTTAAGAAGGCCATTGACAAGCTGGAAAGTGCCCGGGATCAGGAAACCATGGAACAAAACATTTAGGAATCAAAGGGATAAAGATAGGGGCAGTTAGGTGGTGTAGTGGACAGAGACAGAGAGAGACAGAAAAGCAAAAACAGACAACAGAATGAAAGAAACTTTTTAATATTCTAAGCATTGGGGGATAAAAAAAAAAACAAAAACAAAGCAAGATATTGCTTTCAAAAGACTGAGAAGAGTCATGAACCAATCAGGATAGCAGGGGCCCAAGGCAGGTATCCCAAATCTACAAGGATCAGATTCTCCAGGGTGATTTAGCTGGAACAAGAGACATCTGGAAGTCATAGGAAAAGCAAGCAGAACTAATTAACAGCAACAATGCAACATCGATGTAATTATGGTTTCCAGGCTAGAAAGAAAAGGAGCGTAAGGAATGGTGCACTGTGCCTGAGCAGATGGTAGAGGCTAGGGTGGGATGTGAAGTGTAACTGGGGACTGCTACCTAAAGAGAGCAGGCAGACCTTTGTGGCTTCCAAGGAGCCTTCCAATGATGGGATTCTATAACCCAACAGTAATTTGGATAACATAAGGAATCTAAAGAGGAAGGTGACTTGTCTAAGACCACACAGTTAGTTATGTGTCCAAAGTAGAATTCAAATCCAGATATTTCTCATCCAAGCCCAATGTTTTACTTACTAATCTATTACACAAAACCATTTCTCTAGTCCAATGCCTACATTTTCATAGATGAGACCTCAGAAAGTCCCCATCTTTGAACCCAAGTCATCAGACTCCAAACACAGAGCTTGTTTCTGCACCCCACACAGTTGACTTCTTTCTGTAAGCCCAATAGAAGACAAGAGTGAACATCAATGGACTGAATGATATCACCCAAGCATTTATTCTGCAGGAAGTTCATTTATTACATAGCACACAAATCAATTTTTTTCTTAAACCAACACTCAATAAATTTACATTGACCTAATTTCATATTGTAAATGGTATCAAATTAGAATTAACTTTCGAGGTCCAATGTTGCGTTTTCAGTGATATACAGAAGCAAACTAGAAAATTAACCAGTCAGTGATTTCAATGCAAGAGCAGCTCATGTGTACAAAATATTACATTGTGTTCTAGAAGCATAAAATCTACCATCTATCATGGAAAAATTACAAATACTCCCCAACCCAATCCCCAGGACAGTCACTTGCAGAACATCATTCTGTTTTCTAGATCCAGGAAATAGATTTATAATCAATTTATCAGGCTTCTTTTGTCAAGATTTTGCCACCTGACAAATAACTCCAACCAAAATGACTCCCACATACTCAATATACAATAACTAATAATAAATAATTCCAATCAATGCCAAGCACTGTGTTAAGCACTGGGGAAACAAAGGCAAGTAACAGTCCCTAAGTCCAGAAGTTCACATAGATCAAACACATAGATCCATTTCTTCATTTTTAGATATAGAAACTGAGACCTCACCAGGTTATGTGACTACCCCAAAGTTCCACAGGGAAGAACTGAACTCAAGTCCTCTTGCTCTAATCAACACTCTCTTCATTGTACTATGAAGCCTCCTAGGTTTTCTATGACCAATGACATCAAATCATTCCAGACCTGGAACTGAAAAGGAATAGAAATGTCAACTAGTCCAATCCCTCATTTTTAACATGAAGGAAAAAAAAGACCAACCAAAGAAAGTAAGGGACTAGTCCAAGATAACATAAGTACTAAATGACATCAGACATATTTGAATCGATAGTCTCTGTCGGAATACAGCACCCATTCCACTGAACCAATCTGCTTTTCAAAACTGGATCGTGATGCACTGCAGCTGTCTCAAACTGCCTTAGGGAACTGATGGTTAAATTTTTAATGTGACCTGTAACACCTCAGAAATCAGCAATGGCTACAAATCAGGGTGTTTTATTAATTATCTAGACTTGGAGGAAATGGAGATAATAATGCTGATTAAACTTTAAATAGTGTCATGCATTCATTTTCTTTTTCCTGGAGAGTTGGTTGTTAAATATTTACCAGCATACCTCTAGCTAAGGGTATCATCTTTGAAATAAATACAAGACAACTCATGGAAATGAGCTTTTCTAAAAAGAAGAGAAGAAAAATTACCTTTTCTTACTTAGAATGAGTTCTCTCTCCACTACCACCCCCACTTGTCTCTCTGGCCAATCTCATTTCCTACTTCCAAACAAATCTCCATCTTCCCACAAGATAATTTAGACTGTGTCTCCAAGGAAACAGCATTTAGAAGAACATTCCCATCACCTAAACTTAACTGAAATATCCCCTGAGAACAGGAAGTGCTCAAGAAATGTTTGTCAATTTAATTGTTTTGGTTCTGAAGTAGTTGCCATTTACCTATTTGCTAAGAATACATTCTAAGTCTGTGATCTGTGAAGTATCCCTTTCAGAGAACAGCACTGGACAAATTTTCAGCAATCTCATGCACATTTGTGAAACCATGTTATAAAGAATTTGATGCAAGAATAATAACAAAAATAGTCATAATAATTTTATATGTTCCTTCAAAATCTACAAAACACTCTACATATCTCATTTTTCCTCACAATAATCCTGCAAAATGATGACGTGCCATTATTATCCCCATTTTATAAAAGAGGAAACTGAGACAGAGATAAAGTTTTTTGTCCAGGGTCATACAGCCACCTAATGTCTGAGGAAGGGCTTGAACACAAATCCTCCAAATGCCAAATCCACTTATCTATAATACTGCACAGCAATAACACTGTACTTTCTATGATCTTTGGCCATGTGTCCATCATTCTTTTGGAGAGAAAGCCTGGCTGTATACCATTTACATTGCAGGCAGGGAGAATGGAACTGAGCTATTGAAAGGGAGAGTTCAGCTTTTTACATTTCTTTCCTCCAATCAACAAATATTTATTAAGCACCTGTTCTGTGCAAGGCAATTTTAGGTGCTAGAGATACAGACACAAAATTATCAAATACTCCCTACTCAAGAGGAAATTCTAAAACCAGAGATTCTTAAACTGGGGTGAACTTTTTTAATGTTAATAATTATATGCCAATATAATTACCTTTATAGTCTTCTGCATTTTATTTTGTACATTTAAAAATATTATTTGAGAAGTGCTCGAGAGGTTTCATTAGAATCCTTGGCATAAGAAAGGTCAGGAATCCCTGAATTCCATACCCTAACCCTGCACCCCTCAACCAACAAAACAGGAGCCAACTAAACTCTCAAATCACTCACTAGGAAAATACACAAATAGAGCCCAAAGGAAGAGTATGAGATGATGAGGGATCAATGTCTCCCTCTTTCCCCCTAGTCTGTCCCATAATGTTAATTTCATTCTAGCCCCCAGTCTTGGGGACTAACATTAGACTTGCTAACTTTGCACTCCTTTTAAAAATTACAACAAAACCAGGGGGAACAGAGGGAATCACCTAAATTTGCTGCAAAAAGATGCAACCTGTGCTTTCATCCCACCTTCAGTGGTGAACCACAACACTGATGTTTCATAAGTTTTAATAGCTGTTGGATAATTCCTGCCAATTGTTTTAAGCTGTGTCCTGATATTCTCACACTCCTGCTGTCTTATTTTGCACATGAATCTATAACCTTTCTTATATGGGAATCACAACCCACCTCCAGCCCCAAATTCTCCTTGGCAGCCTGGGATTCTTGTTTGTCCAAGATAATTCTCTCTCGGCCTTTGTTGGAGAAGATGGGGAGAGAGTTGGATTCAACAGATATAGACTCTCCTTACTCCATCACCTTCTTGGTCTATCCCTGGTAAGGAAGTGAATGAATAAGGATGCAGAGAATATCCACAATGGATGAGAAGTACTAAAATTAGTCTCAAAATCAAAGCTTTAAGCTTTTAACTGGTGCTCCAGTATGAGCATGGAATTTGGTTAAATTATAAATACAATTATAACAATAGCTGGCATTCACATGGTGTATATTAAAGTTTGCAAAGCAATTTATGTAGCATGGGGTGTCCTAAAAGTCTTAGCATAGTTTTAAGCTCTTAAAGACTTTGGGGACACTAAGCCTTACCACAGTTTTACTTGGTAGGAATAAGGATTCAGAAAGGACCTTGTAATTTTACTGGTTTAGCAAACTCCCTTTGTTAATATACCTTGGTGCCTTCTCTGCTATTTATAATATAGTCTAAAAGAGTTGTTTACAGACAATTAACTAGTTTACCTAGAATCATAAAACCAGTATGTGTCAAAAATTGTCCTTGAACTCAGACCCTGACTCTAAGGTCAGCTCTTTACTCAATCTCCCATGCCCTCTTTTACTGTAAGGATTTATCATCCCCATTTTACAGATAAGAAAACTGAGGCTCAGAGTGCTCAGTTGACTTACCCATGGTCACACAGCTAACAAGTCCAGAAGTGGAATTCAAACACGTCTTTGCAAAGTGCTCTTTGCACTATAATATGTTATCTCCTATTTGTAACGTCTCTGAATGCGAGCACAAAAAGTTATGAATTTCTGTGTTTCCCATGCCTTGCACATCTTAAATCAGTAGGGAGCTGTTGAATGAATGATCGAGAAACACAGTACCAAGTACAGCACTCTAAAACTAGTACAAAAAGGGCCTTATCTGTCCCAGAAAAATTAAGCTCCAAGGCCTTTGTAAACTTAAAGGCTGAACAGACTTTCAATATGAAGCTCATCTTTCAGCCAACAGAAACTTTCCCCTCCTCTGGATGTTCATAATTCCCATTATCATTAATAGGAGGATACAGATCAGAAGAGGGTTAAAACCAGTTAATTCTAAATTCCAATTCTATCAAAACAAGGAATTTTATTTACCAGACAAAATTATATAAATAGCAAAATACAATATTCATACTTGCTTAAAAAGCAAAGTTTATACTCTCATTGGTATTAATGTCTCCATGTCTGCCCACTTTGAGTAGTTTATTTGGTTACTTGGCCTGGGCCACCCCCTGTATAAAGGGGATCCTGAAGTTCCCTGCTGGAGGTCTCTCAGACCAGGCTGGAAGTTCATGCTGCAAGGGAGTCCTCCTGGGATAGAATGTGTGACTGAGATCATAACTCAGGAGGCAGCTCAGAGACGCCATGTAGATATCAGCAAATCGAGACAAGCGCCTCAGGAAGTATGTGGGATTCTGGTCTGTGCGAAACAGGCTTCCAAACTGGGAGTTGAAGAAATTTTTGGTCATTTCTCTGTAAAAGTAAAGAGGGTGAGAGAAAGTAGAATGTTAAAACCAGGCTGCCATGACCAAAAAAAGAAAATGTTTTTAAAATGAAACTATCACAAGCATCTAATTTTTTATTCAGACATCTTTTAAAAGAATAAATTCATAACTGAACATTAATTTTCCACAAAGAAATCCTCTCACCCAATAATTTCTCAAAAGTAATTCCTATCAATTTCCTCTCTTTGGGGCAGCTAGGGTAGCACAGTAGATAGAGCACCAGATCATTTTACAGTTGAGAAAACTGAGGCAATCAGAATTAAATGACTTCCCCAGGGTCACACAAATGGTAAATGCTTGAGGACATACATAAACTTGGGGAAAATGAGTCTTCCCAGCATCAAGCCCAATACTCTATGCATTATGGTGCCACCTAGCTGCCCATTTGGCAAGATATTGATGCATTATCATCGGAGTCATCGATCCAGCCATTCTGGAAAGCAATTTAAAAACATGCCCTTTGACTCAGAATTGACACCATTAAGCCTATAAGTTAATGAAGGTAAATGAAAGTCTTAAAGATCCATACATGTGCTAACTATTATCATTATTATTGCTGTTGTTGTAACCATTACTTTTATTATATTCCATGGAGTTTAGAAATTAATGAAAAAGACAGATGTAAGAAATTATTTATAGCAATTCCTTTTATAGTGACAAGCAAATGAAAAGGACTCATATGTAAGAAATTATTTATAATAATTCCTTTTGTAGTGACAGATAAATGAAAGACTCATATGTAAGAAATTATTTATAACAATTCCTTTTGTAGTGACAAATAAATGAAAAAGACTCATATATAAGAAATTATTTATAACAATTACTCTTGTAGTGACAAATAAATAGGAAATAGGAAAAAACTGAGAATGCCTAAACAAAGTATGGTACATGAATAGAATAGAGTGGTATTCTCTTCTCAGAAATGACCAAAGAGGTAGTTTAAAAGAAACCTGGGAAGACTTATATGAACAGATACAGAATGACGTGAGCAGAACCAATAGAACACAGTATACGATGTCAACAACACTGTCAAGAGAAACCTCAAAAGACTTAAGAATTCTGATTCAGTGTATAAGCAACCAGGATTCCATAGGACCAATGAAGAAGTCTGCTGTCCACCTCCTGGAAGAGAGGGGATGGATAAACCCTAGACGAAAAATGAGACATACACATCTATGATATGGGCAATGCAAAGGATTTGTTTTGTTTAAAGATGTGTATTTATTACAAGGGGTTTTTTGTTGTTTTCTTTTCTTTTTTAAATTGGGGGAGGGGAGGTTGAGAGAGATAAAATGATGTTTGTTAATTGAAAAAATAGAATAAAAACAAAAAAATACCTGCCAAGACCCAGCAGAGAACACTTCACTTTGATGGATTTTCCCAAACAATATTAATTTACATCATTTGAGAGGGGTGACTAGTGTGAAATTCAGAACCACTTAAAAGAAAACATCTTAATTCGATTTTGAGAGTAATAAGAAACTTTTCTGATTGGATAGTCCAATGATCCCCTTTTACAGATGAATAAATTGAGAGCCTAAAGAAATTAAGGGATTTGCCTAAAACATATAGCAGATTCATTGAAGAGCTGGCCATAAAACCCTACATCCAGCCTTCTTGCCTGGGACTCTTTCACAAAAAGTTCCTTTGAGGACACATAAGCACCACAAATAAGAGGTGCCCAGGTCCTCCTGAATCTGAAGTCCTGCTAGATTGGCTTCTTGACATCTTCTTCTTCTCCTCTCCCTGGATTCCTGATCAAGGCTCTCCCAAAGGTCAAAGCCTCTTACTGATCATATCTTGCAAAGGTATGACAGGAAGGACAAAGAGACTACACAGAAATGTGAAGCTTGTCCATAGTGCTTCAAGTCTCTCAAATGCACAAAAATTAGAGAAACCACAAGAAACCCAAGAAACCTAACCATTATATCCTTCTATTTTCCACTGAAACCAACTAGGGGAAAAAGGCTGTAGAATTGCGATTTCAGCGATGTAGGGCAAAGCTTCTTAAACTATGGGGGTCAATTAACTGAATGGGAGGGGATCGTGAAGAATTTGGCAACAGTAAAAGGTTTTTGAAAGCTCTACATCCTGCAGTATCGAATATTCCACCAAAATTTAATTCTTTATGTAAAAACAAACAAGCACATCGTCTCATCAGTACATAAATTTGCTTTTATTTTAATAGATGGTAAATTTTATGTATACCAAAAAATTATTTTAAAATAAATTTCTTGATGATTTATTATCAGTAAATATTTGATTTATATACTTATTTTATATACCTTTATACTTGAAGTCACAAAAATTTCTTGGACAAAAAGAGGTCACGACTGGAAAAAGTTTGAGCTCCATATAGGGATCTCCCAGAGAAACTAACTCCTCCCATTGCAAAGGGGTACCTTCTCTACTACTTGTAGTCTTAGAAAGTTGCCTAGAGCACTAAGGTTACTTTTTTTCAAACACTTTACATAGTATTGGAAATAATCATTCTTTAAATATTTGGCAGAATTCACTTGTAAATCCATCTGGTCCTGGGGCTTTTTCCTTTCTTAGAGAACTCATTTATGACTTAATCAATTTCTTTTCCTAAGAAGGGTTAAACTTCAACATGACATGGATTGCCCAAGGTCATCCATTAGTAAGAGAAGGTACCAACTGAATCCAGATATTTCTAGCTTTGAATTTGGGTCACTAGCCACTACCCCATATGACCTCATACTGAAAAATTAGGGGATGGGTTTTGGAATTGGACTTGTGATCTCACTGGCATCAGAAACTCCCAGATGAGCAAATTCCCTTTAGCAATGTAGATTAGCATCTCTTACACAGTTTGGAGTCTTGGAGAAAGCAATCAGATTCCTAGAAACACCTGATCCACTGGAAAGTTTATAATTTACTGGCCTTCATGAACCCTATGGGTTTTACCATCTCCCAAACAAATTGGGAACCACTGACTGAGGAACAGCTGAACAAACTATAGTCAACAAATGTGATGGAACATGATTGCATCATAAGAAATAATGGATATGAATATAAAAAATTCCCCAGAAATCTTCAAAAACCTTCATGAACTGTACAGAATGAAATAATCAAAATAAGTTACACAATACTGTTGGGGGTGGTAGCCCCCTTTGATATTTCTTGTTTAATCTCCAACTTCCTTTGGGCTAGTTTCGGTGTTCAGCCCCCATTCTAATGATCTGAAATTCCTTTCTGGGGAGAGATTGAAGGAGATAACAATAGAGAATTTTTATCTTATTTACAATAATAAGAAAATTCCTGTCTTATTTACAACAACAGAGAATTCTTGTATTATTGACAAATATCTCCAGAACCTCTTTGATAACATCTCTGTGCAAACATTGTTTTGATGACTCTAGTCATCATGTATGTATATAAGGAAGGCTGAAAAATGAAATCTTTGCATTTGGTGTGTACTAACCAAATTCCCGTCAACGACGTCCCCCTTTTCAGGCAGTTTGGGTCTTCCTGAAGGCCAAATGCCGGTTCTATCCCTTTACTATCAATAAAGACTTTGTTTCCATACAGCATTAAGTAGCAAATTCCTTTGCTGCCGAATCCGCCCTTGGTTACTTTGGGGAAGGAAGGAGAGAGAGAAAAGGAACTGACCCATCTCGGTTTAGAACCTCAGTTTACTCCTCATCAAATACCACAAAAAAACTTAAAGGAAAGAAATGCTGAAAGATTCCAGGCCAGTGGTCCTCAAACTTTTTAAATAGGGGCCAGTTCACTGTCCCTCAGACTGTGGAAGGGCCAGACTATAGTAAAAACAAAAGCTCACACTCTCTCTCCAACCCTCAGCTCATTTGCCATAACCAGACTGGCCCCATAAACGTCCTCAGCCAGCCATATCTGGCCCTCAGGCCATAGTTTGAGAATCCCTGCTCTAGAGGAATAAAAATGAAGCATGACTTCTGGTTTTCATCAGAGCGGTGGTGGACTACAGGTATGGAATGAAGTATACACTGCAGAATAGTCCAATGCATTGTCTGGTTAAATTTCTTTATTAGGGAGGGAGCTTTGAGGGTTGGAATGAAGTCCTGGAAAAGTGGCAGTGATGAAAAAAATTTAATTGAAACTGGAAAATCAATTTTTGAAAAATCAATAAAACTTTTTTTTCATCTCTACTTACAATTGTCCTCTTCAGGTAAGAATGAGGGATTCTTCTGATTAGGGAAAAAGACAAATGGAAGGAGAGGATAGGGAGTTTTAGAGAGAGAGAGAGACTACATTTAAACAGTTACAAGACCCAAGCCTTACCTCATCTCCTTTCTTTCCTTTTTCCACTCTTGCAAAATCATCTGTGATGTGTCATCTCTGTGAATCTAAGGAACAAGAATGTGGCTGTTAGGCTGCTTTCTTTCCTATTCATCATTATATTCTTATGACTCCCACTTCTTCCACAGGAGTCCTTTATGGATACCTTATGATGGCATGGAAGTAGCCCTAGGTTCTCAAAAACACAAGGACTGGGCCTTTAGTCCCCCAAGATGGAACATTTATAACACAAACAATGAACTGTGATCATTTAAAGCCCAGCCTGGCTAAGGACACAGAATTTCCTCACCAGAAGGGTCCCGGAGTGCTACATTTTATTTTGGCTACAAATGATGGAGCCATGATAAAATGGAAAACAAATCTGGGTAGCATTGGCAGAAAGGCCCTCACCAATGAAACCAAGAAAAAGAAATAGGGATAAGCTAAGGATAGCAGAAGAAGTACTGGGATAACGACTAGATTGGTGATTTGATCTATATAAGAAATTCCTGGTTGAGAAAATTCCCTCTGATTTCCATGCAAATTTGAAGCTTCTATCTTAGGGTTATAACCAAGAGCTTATATGACTGCTGTTCCTATAGCCCTAGGCAAAGTACTGAGCCCCCTGGGCTCCTCCCATATAAAAAGAGAGATAGATTAGGTGAGTTTAGGATGTTGCCCTCCAGCTTAAATCAGCAGTTCCATGTGTCCTTTGAGAAATTATAGTTCATAGTATTTCAACACTGTCAACTCCCTACTTCATTCTCCATAACAATTGCCCATCTCTTCCAACCCATGCCATATTTACAACAGATGGTTTAGCTTTCTATTTCCATGGGAAGATTAAAGCCAGTCAAGGTAGTCCCACCAGCCCGCTTTCATTCTGTCCCAGGGCCACAGAAGGTGAATCTCTCAATAGCAGGGGGGATCAAATACTTGGACCACCAGGACTCTTGAGGGTGACCCAAACCAGATTAAAATGTAATTGAGGAGGCAGCTAGATGGTGCAGTGGATAGAGCACCAGCCCTGAAGTCAGGAAGACCTGAGTTCAAATCTTGCCTCAGACACCTAATACTTCCTAGCTGTGTGCCCCTGGGCAAGTCACTTAACCCCAGTTGTCTCAGGAAAAAAAAAAAAACTGAGATAGATTTATAATTACTAAATAATCACTCATTACTAAATAATAATAATTGTTAAATATTTATATTTATAATGTATTCAAAATAAAATACAAATATTGCATTTTAAAACTAAGTCAATAGATAACCCAGAGGATCCTTTTTCTATAAATCAGTGGCCCCCATTTCTAAATGAACCTGACATCATTGCTTTAGAGCATCATTTCCAAATTTGCGGGATTTCCTCCTTGCTCATCCAGCTCACAAAATCTTAGAATTTAGAATTGTAATTGCAATAGACTCACCACTCCCTCTCTCTTTTTTGGGTAAGGGGTTGTAGGAGGCAATACATTATTTTAGAAATTTAAGTCAAATACCAAAAAGCTGAATAATCTTCTCTGGAACACCAGCTAAAAGTCACCTACTTTATTAACCCAGGTCATTTACCCCATTCCGGATCATCATCTGTTCAAGACCAAAGATGCTCAACAGCACCTCCCAAATTAGGCCTTTACTGATCCCTGGCCAGCAGGTTCCCCACCTGCCACCTCATACATACACTCTCCTCCTCACTCTCCCCACACCAGAAATTGCTTGTACATACAAATTGTATTTATTTGTCTATGCTTGAGTTATTTCCTCCAACAGAATGTAAGCTTCTAAAAGCCAGATTCTCTTTATTTTTCAGTTTAATATATAGTAGATACTTAATAAATGTTCACTGAATGACTAAACTCCATATATCAGGCCCCAATATAAAGTAACAAAATGGATTTTTAAAAATATATCAGGATTTATAACAACTAAAACTATGTTGGTCTTCAAAAACTAGTCCAAAAAGGCTGGAATTCCTCGATCAGAACCACATCATTTTATATTCATGGCCTCATTATGTTACTTAAAAAAAAAAAAAAAATTACTTCCTTTTGCAAGATTCCAACTCACAAATGACTGATTCTGAGATTCAACATTCTGTCACTTAGCTCCCTAGGGAAGCCAAGTTCTCAAGAAGTCTGCTTTTCTACAAAGACAGTGGGATATCTGGGATGTTCACATATTAATGCATATCTGTGAGCACAAGCAAGTGCCCCCTCTCTCCCCTCTTTGCCCCCACCTCACCCCCACCCTATTTATTCTCTCACTCACTACAATGGGCTAGATTTGATTCTATCAAACTGTGAAGAATTTTTTCTTTTCTTTTCTTTTCTTTTCTTTTTTTTTTTTTTTTTTTTGAGCTAGACCAAAGTTTTCATTGGCAAAAAGAACTCTCTGTAAGGAATTTCTCTCCAATCATCATGTGCTCTACATCTATTAGTCTCAAAGGGTTGCACTAAAGTATACTGGACACTCAGCCTAGTATGAGTCAGAGGTATAACTACAACTCATGTTCTCATGAAGGCTGGGAGGGGGTGGGTTTTACTTAGAGATGAAAGAATAATACAACCAACTGATGCTGCTTCCATGAAAAATAGCATTTTTTAAATGTGCTTTTGTATTTTTGAGGAAGAAGTACAGATCTGTAAATTCATTGTTATAGGGAGTCCCCAAACTCCCTCTTATCAATGCAAATCTGCAACTGTTCCTGCAACTATGGCCTTAGAAGGTGAGGGGGGCGGCCTAAGTAGTCATGGGACCTGCCCAGAATCCCATCATCAGTATGTGTCAGAAGTGGGACTTAAGGAAGGCCAGGCCTACTCAGTACATTGTCAGCCTTCCTCTCATAGCAGATCTATAGTGGGGAAGAAAGCACATCAATGAAACTCGCATCCTTGCCTAAGATTTACAAGAGGTTCACTTTTATTCACAGAATAAAACAAAAAGCTCTGTTGCATGGGCATGATATTAGTCTAAATTTTGTCTCTGTGGCTTTCCAACTTGAATAAGTCCCTTAACTAAACAGAGTCTCAGCTCCATCAGTAAAATGGGGAGAATAACCACTCTGAATACCTCGCTCACAAGGCTGCTGCATGGCTCATGTATGTACAAGACTAGACTTTATAAGTACTATATAAATGCTAATTGCTTTTATTATATATCTTCAGATAAAAGTAAACTTAGCCCACCTCCTTTATTTCAATTTATTTGTTTGTTTATTTGGTTAGTGTGGCAAACAGAGTTAAGTGACTAGAGATTGCAGAAAAGTGCCAACCTGCACTGGCAGAGGAATCTTTCTCATCCAGGAGTCTCTATGGCAATGCCATCATGGGTACAGTCGCTACCCCAGGGTGCCAAATGGATCTGCCGTATAGCTAAGTGTTTATGGCTCATCTCCTCTACTAGAATAAAAGCCCCTTTACAGCAGAGGCCATTTCATTTTTGACTTAATATCCCCACAGGGCCCAGCACAGGGCCTGAATTGCTTAAGAAATGCTTATAAACTAAAAGATAAATTTTCAAGGTAACATTAAACAATTTAAAAGAATAAAATACAAAGCTAATGAAAAGTTTATTCCAGTGACTGCGTTTTCTTTTTTTTTTCCCCAGAGAGAAATTTTTTCCAGAGGGAAGACTTTATAGAAGAGACAGCACTTGGAAGACACAGAAAATTCAATTGTTGATGTCACCTTCAAGGTCAAGTTGGGCTAATAAAAAATATGAATGAGACACCCAGCCAAGGGGCAGGTAATCTCCCTGCTGGCCACCACCCAGAAGCCTGAAGTTGAAGCACGGACTTAGACCTTGAAGGGCCCCAAGAGACCCTCTAGTCTCAGCTACGTCATTATCTAAAATAGGAAAATACAATAGCCAGACAGCCACGGCAAAGAGACTTCCTGATGGAGCTAAAGCAGGTGTTCAGAGGCCCTTTCATGGAGCTGAAGAAGGTCTTAGCAAGGGAAAAAAAACAACCCAGCATCCTCAGTGATTTATTGGGAGGCCCTGAAAATGAGCTAAGCCTGGTGTAGCCCAACCTTAAACAGTAAATACCTGAAATGATTTGAGCTGATGTAATCCTCCAGATTTAAGGAGGGGAAAAGAGAAGAAAGGGGGGAAGAGAAAGAAGAGAAAGACAGGTGCAGAGACGAGGAGGAAGAGAAAGGAGAGAAAGAGAAGAAAGAAGGAGGTGAAGAGAGGAAAGGGAAAGGAAGAAGAGAGAAAGACAAAAGGAGACAAAAGGAAGGAAAGGGCTTCTTCTCACAGATAAGAGGGAGGAGAGGGACAAGAGGAAAAGGGAGGGGGGAAAAAGGGAGGAGAGGAGAGGAAGAGGAAGGAGAGGGAAAGGTGGAAGAAAGGAGAAAGGAGAGAAAAAGAGAAAAAGAGGGGGAAGAAAGAAAAAGAGAGGCAAGGGAAGAGGAAGGGGAAAAGGGAGGGAAAGAAATCCCACAAACCTGCATCTGTTCCAGTAATCCAGTCAGGGTCTGCAACCAGGTCATGGTTTGAATGTACTGCTCCGTGTTCATGATCTTGATCTCTGATCTCAGCTCGGGAATAATGGCCCCCGTCCGCCAGCCATGTTTTAGGGTCAAATCCTGCCAAGAATCAATATGAGTCTTAAGCTCCATTACCTCTTTCAGCCCCAATCGGTGTTTGCACAATGGTTTCTTAATTGTCGTGGTTAGCTATTAACCAAGCTGGATGAATGAATTACATTTCACTGATAACATGACAATCTCGGGCTTTAACCAGTTCTCCCTCATGGAAGGTTCAGCCTGGGAATCATGGCTAAGGCTGCCCAGATCTCACAAGGTTGCACTCTAGGAAAGTTCAATGAGACAATGAGAAGGAAATATTTGTTCTTGAATCAAAAATAATAATAAAACAACAGGTACTGCCCGGGGTCACATAGCTGGGAAAGGTAAGGATCTGAAATCTAGGGCGGGAGCTCCTGTCCTGGGCTAGGACTGAGGAGCAGAGGGAGAAGAACCTGGATTACTTGGGAGGGAAGGGGGAGTGCAGAGCTTTCAATTGCTCCAAATTGTTTGTTTTCCCAATCTGCCAACGCTCTCGCTGCTCCAGCAGGGCACACCAAGCTCTGATAACTCCAAGGATGATGGAAAATGACCCAGTGGGCGTAACCACTGCAGCTCGTCCATGATAATGGCTTGGGCTGGATATACTGAATGAGCCATTACAGCAGGATCAAAAAAGGCAGAGGGCTGGAACAGCAGATGGCCAGTGCACACGGTCCATCAGCATTAAGCATCACCATCCATCCACAGCAAAAGCACAAAAAGCACGGCAGATAAAGAGTGACCAGCTATTGGCAACACCTGGTTCTAATCCCATCACAGACACTATGGGCAATTGGTGCCTCAGTTTCTTCATTTGCAAACTGGGACCAGGGGTGGATTCAATGGCCTCCAAGGTCTCCCCATAAGGACTTCTTATGGGAGATCGGAGATAAAAATCTCATTATAGAAAGGCACTGAGCAGAGATTGGAGTTTGGGAAGGGGGATCTGCATCTGTGGAAGAATACACAGCATCCAAGAAATCTCTGTCCCATCCAAGACAAATCTAAGGGCCAAGTCCATAAAAATAGGGAACTGTGGTTCTAGTGCCTCCCCTGCTAAGGTTATCTTACATCTACACTGCATGATTCTTGCACATATTTCTTTATGTATGAGTTATCACTCCATTAGAACAGAAGCTCTATGAGGGCAGGGACTGTTTTTGCCTTTTCTTTCATCTTCAGTGCTTAGCACAGGGCCTAGCTCATAGCAGACACTAATAAATGCTTATTGACTTGACTTAGTATCCCTTACACAAAGCACACTACCTGGCAATACTATTGTTCAATCACATCCAACTCTTTGTGGCCCATTTGGAGTTTTCATGGCAAAGACACTGGAGTGATTTGCTATTTTATTCTCCAGTTCATTTTACAGGGGAGGAAACTGAGGCAATCATGGTTAAGTGATTTATCTGGGGTCCTCCTGACTCTAGTCTCAGTGCTCTGCCACCCAGCAACACACAATTAACAAGTGCTTACAAACTTGACTTTGTATCCCCAGTGTTCTTAGCTTGTTGACTGACTAACTGACTGGACAGCATTTGAAAAAAAAAATTCTTTAACCAGTAGCAAAGGTCCCTATTATTCTATTAACACAAAAAGAGACAAATTGTTATACATTAATTCATTTTTCCATAACTAAAAATACACAAGGCCAGGAGGAAAGAAGCTTACTTACAGCCAGATCACTGTATATGTGATCTCCAAAATATAACACTTTGGACCCCCTCCATCCTGTAAGTTTCAAAAATTCATATAAATTACCCTGTAAGAAAGAAAACACAAATGTTATTGCATGTGGCAGGGACAAATATATTTACACGAAGCCTTACAAAGGAACAGAAATGAACTGTGCAGCAGGGTAGACAATGGGCCTTCCTCTGACATATTCTGGCAATGGGGCCCTGGATCCTGTCACTTGGCCTGTGGGTACCCCAGGGAATTATTTCTTTAAGACTAAGTTGCACAATGAGATGATTCAGGCCAATTCCAATGACCTTGTGATGGAGAGCCATTTACACCCAAAGAGAGGACTGTGGGAACTGAGTGTGGATCACAACATAGCATTTTCACTCTTTTTGTTGTTGTTTGCATTTTATTTTCTTTCTTCTTTTTTCCCTCTCTTTCTTTATTTCTTTCTCCTTAAATCCAACATGTTAGATTTAACATATATTTCTACCATGTTTAACATATATTGGATTACTTGCCATCTCGGGGAGAGGAGAGGAGGAAGGGGAGGAAAATTGGAACACAAGGTTCTGAAAGGGTTAATGTTGAAGAATTATTCATGCATATGTTTGGAAAAATAAAAAGCTTTAATAAAGAAAAAAAAGACTAAGTTGCCGAGCAGGTGAGATCTGCGTCAATGGAGAGAGTTCTAACTCTTAGAGTTCCCTACAATAACAAAATCAAACTATATACCCCCCAAAAAAAAAATCTAAGAAATCCAAATAAGTCCTACATGTCTCACTGTACTATTAGTGTTCAGCCTGATTAAATAATACTAAAACTAAATAATACTAAAATCCCAGGCCCACACATGCCCTCTTTATCAAGAAGGGAATAGAAGCAACCTGCTAGAAACAATTCAGTTGATATTTGCTGAATGATAGACTACATGAGAAAGTTATTTTGAAAAAGATGTTTAAGTTTATCAAGGGCATCTTAAAATCTTACTTATTATGGAAGCAATATATATTTAAGTGTGAAATTTTAAGCCAGAATTCAAGAGCTCAAATTTTATTTTCTTCTACTTAGTATGATAAAGTAGGGTCTTGAGCTCACAGTTCTAAAGCTAAGAGACCTCAGCTGGACCTAGTTCAACACCCTCATTTTTACAGATGAGGAACGTAAGATCCAGAATTCTAAAGCGACTTGCTCAGGAACCAGAGGCAGGATTATAGGGTCTTTATATGCAGAGTTGAAAGGCACAGTAGAGATCATCTTGCCCAGTCCTCTTGTTTTACAGATGGGGAAACAGACTCTAGGAAGGAGTGATTCAGCCAGTCACTGGCAGAGCCAAGGATCCCATGACCCCTAAATGAACACTATTAACTCTTAATAAAACACATTGATTAAACTCTGAACTGCCCCAAGGTTGCTTTTCATGGTTAATACTTTCTGACCCACAAAGGAAGGAAGGGGGCAGTGTGGGAAAGTGGACAGAAAATCATCAGGAAGCCCTTGTTCAAATCCCAGCCTCTGGCATAAAAAGGTTGGGGGATCCTGAGCATGTCCCTTAATGCCCTTGAAGACTACACGTCCACCTGCAAGTTTCCACTCTGTACTGGAAGAAGTGCCCCCTACTAATGAAAACAAAGGTCCATTTTTTTTAATGGAAGTTAACCCTTTATAATACCTGTTTGTAAATCTGGCCTTTTTCCAGCTTATTGATTTTATCCCAAAGTAGTACACCTCTCTCGGTCACCTTCCGGAATGGTCTAATGAGAAAAGTATCATGACATGTTAGTACAGGGTTTTGCTTTATTATTCTTATTGTTATTTTACAGTAATTCGCAGTGTTCATAGCATTTTCAGGTTTTCAAGGCACTTTACAAAAGTTATATCATTTGAGTCTCAAAACAATCCTGGAAGGTAGTTGCTATTATCTCCCAGATTATTTTTACTAAGGAAACAGTCTCATGTGGTTAAATGACTTGTCCAGTATCATACAGCTAGTAAGAGTCTGGGGCAGGATTTGAACTCTCCAGATTTCCAAGCCCAACTTTCTTTTCCCTATACCATGCCAGCCATCTCCCTATATTATGCCATTCCCGAGTTCTGATAGAAGTTTTTAAAAAAATTTAAAGGATAAGAGGTTAGAGCTGGAAGAGACATGCATGACCACCAAGTCCAACTTCCCTCATTTTACAGATAGGGAAACTAAGGCAAACAGGGACAAGTGATTTCCCCAGGTTCACATAGCTATTAAGTGTGAACTCGGGAAAATGAAGCTTTCCTGACTCAGAGTCTAATGCTCTACATATTACAGTGCTTAGTATTTAAAGCATTTAAAATCTCCATGAACTGGTCCCAGAACTACCCTCCATCATCTGAAAATGAAGGAGGAAGGAATCTCTCATCACCAACCAAGTAGAAAAAGCTGTCCCTGAGGGTGAAAACTGCTTTGTTTGTCTTTCTTGAAGCCTAATACAGTGTCCTTAAGATTCACACCAAAAATAACAAGAAGGTTAATGGCCTGGTAGCCGGAAGGCTTTTCTCTGCCACACAAAGAACAAAGCAGGGCTCCCAGAGATGCCAGTCTCTTCCCCTGGCCCCACTGCAGCCATCACAAAGAGAAGAACATCATAGATAGAAGACCAAAGAAGGCTCTGCCTTCCATATACTTCCCATGTTCAAAAGTTACTCAGCAAGCATTTATTAATCACTTACTGACTTCTGGGATGGAGCCAAGATGGTGGGGTAAAACCAGGAAGTTGTTAGAACTCTCCCAGTTTCCCTTGAAAACCACATGAAACCAAGGCTCTAATCAGAGTCTGATGGAATGAAATCATTCTCCAGTTGAAGACAGATTGGAAAAACTTCAAGAAAGGTCAGATTCACTGGAGTGAAAAGGGTGTTCAGCCAGACTCAAGACTCTGGAAAAATCAGGGAGAGGCTTTTAATCATAGCAAATCAGCAACTAAGACCCTCAGTCCTGGCTCAATAGAGAAACAGATCAGTGGGGAGCCTCCATTCCTAGCTCAGAAGACAAACCCTGGGAAACCAGGTTATTTCCTGAAAGAGCAGGCAGAGCTATCCCTCTACAAACACAAGGGGCTCCAGTGCTCAAAGCCAAGATTTAGACAGTTCCACCTTCACCCCAGGAGCAGAGCTCAACAATAAAAGTTAGAGAGAGAGAGAGAGAGAGAGAGAGAGAGAGAGAGAGAGAGAGAGAGAGAGAGAGAGAGAGAGAGAGAGAGAGAGAGAGAGAGAGAACAGAGAGAGAGAGACAGAGAGAGAGAGAGAGAGAGACAGAGAGAGACAGAGAGAGAGAGAGAGAAGAGAGAGAGAGAGAGAGACAGAGAGACAGAGAGAGAGACAGAGTCAGAGAGAGAGAGAGAGAGAGAGAGAGAGGAGAAGAGAGAGAGAGAGAGAGACAGAGAGACAGAGAGAGAGACAGAGTCAGAGAGAGAGAGAGACAGAGAGAGAGAGAGAGAGGAGAAGAGAGAGAGAGAGAGAGAGAATGCTAAAAGAAAAGGATAGAAAATGAGCAAGAAAAAGAGAAGAACCTTGAACATAGAAAGGGCAGACCAAAATGTTAACTCAGACGAAGACAAAATGTCCACAGAGGAGATCTCAAAGAGTGATATGAATTGGTCTCAAGCCCAAAGAGGCTTCTTGAAAGTGCTCACAAAAGACTTTAAAAGGCAAATAAGTGGGACAGCTAGGTGGTGCAGTGGATAGAGCACCAGCCTTGAATTCCGGAGGACTAGAGTTCAAATATGGTCTCAGACATTTAACATTAACTGTGTGACCCTGGGCAAGTCACTTAACCCCAGCCTCAGGAAAAAAAAAAGAAAAGGCAAATAAGAGAGATAAAAGAAAAAATGAGGAAAGAAATGAGAGGTATGTAATTCAGTCAACAGATTAGAAAAGGAAGGAAAAAAAATTAACTGAAGAAAACAACTCCTTAAAAAATACAATTGGCCGAAAACAAAAAAAAACAAAAAAATCCACTGAAGAAAACAATACCTTCAAAAATGGAAAGAGATACAATAGCTAACTGAAGAAAATCGTGCATTAAAAACTAGAAAAGGGCAAATGGAAGTTAATGACTATGAGACACCAAGAATCAGTCAAAAGAAAAAGAAAAAAAGAAGAAAATGTGAAACACCTCATTGGAAAAACAGCTGACCTGAAAAATAGATCCAGAAGAGACAATTTAAAAATTATTGGCCTACCTGAAGGCCATGACCAAAAAAAAAAAAAGAAAAAAAAGAGCCTGTATAGCATTCTTCAAGAGATAATTAAGAAAAACTACTAGCTAAACTAAAACTACTAAACTGTTAATCTACTAACACAGGACTCAAGAGAAGTATAGAAAAGTAAATAGTGGGAAAAATACATTATATAAAGGTTAAACTGTTTACATCCCTAGATGGGGAAAAG
Source organism: Sminthopsis crassicaudata (assembly GCF_048593235.1). Taxonomy (NCBI): domain Eukaryota; kingdom Metazoa; phylum Chordata; class Mammalia; order Dasyuromorphia; family Dasyuridae; genus Sminthopsis; species Sminthopsis crassicaudata. Next base: position 290,608,456 of record NC_133621.1, read on the forward strand.
ATATCTGTCACTCTTAAGAATTGTATTTGTCACTGGGGCAGACAGAAGAGGGCATCACATGGACAGAGGGTATGGTTGTGAATGGTCTTTGATATGATGACATCAAAGAAAAAGATATTAAGGGTTAAAAAAGGTCTATACTGGGAAAAGAGAAAAGGGGAGGTATAATGATAAATTAGATCACATGAAGAAGCATAAAAGACCTATTACAAAAAAGGGGACAAAGGAGGAGAGTGAGCATTGTCTGAAGCTTGTTCTCATCAGTTTGGGCTCAAAGAGGGAATAACAATTATTCAATTGAGTATAGAAATTTATCTACTCATAAAAAGTAGGAGGAGAAAGAGGAAAGAAAAGGGAGGGGCAAGATAGAAGTGAGGGCAGAAACACTAGAGGAAAAAATAAGAAGGGGGAAGGGATGGTAAAAGATAAGGTAGTGGGGGTGGGATGGGTTGGAAAAAAACACTACTTGGGGAAAGGAGAAGGGTGATTGTAAAGGGCTGAAACTCTAAGTTGATGCACTGGGTCAGACAACCGAACACTTATTAATTACCCATTGGACAATACTCTATTAGCTTATGCTTGGAAAATGGCCCTTCCATTTCTGTGCTAGTGTATACAGAGAATTGTAGGAGGGACTAGGGGTGGAGTAAGACAAGCCAGAGTTACTTTGGCGATAGAGGAGGAGAGGTCATGGAGATCCTGCATCCATCCAATTCACTTCTACCCCTAAAGACCAAGAATAAAGACCAAGGACTTTTACTTATCCTGATTCTGACTGATTCTAAGGGATCTAGGTGCTATCTCGGTCTTCATGGGTGATAGAAGATAACATAAGTAGGTAGAGTGGGTAAAAAAAGAGCACTACTAAGAGAAGGGGGGGGGTGGGCAAAAATAAACACTACTAAGGAAAATAAAAGTATATATATACAGGAGAGAAAATAGGATGGAGGGAAATAAAAACTTGGTGATCATAACTGTGAATGTGAATGGGGTAAAATCTCCCATAAAATGGAATCAAATAGAGTGGATTAAAAAAACAATCCCACAATGTGGGGAGAGGGAGGCAGAGAGAGAGGGAGGGAGGGAGGAAAGGAAAGAGAGAGGGAGAGAGAGAATTTGCTATTTGCCCAATTTGACAATTCCAGTTAGGTCCCCAGTGGGGCTGCTAGATGGATTGCAATCTGAGAATGGTGATTTAAGAATGAATAAAAAAATCTGGGAAGAGGAGGAAGAAGGATGTAAATTCTGAAAACCACAAAAGTTTTATGTGGAACCTCAGAAAAATGCCGAAAGAGATTACTGAACCTATGTTTTGAGAACATAAGAAAAGAGATGCTACTACAAGCCAGCAGGGATTCACTTAGAACAAACTATGCTGGGGGCAGCGAGGTGGCGCAGTGGATGGAACACCAGCCCTGAATTCAGGAGGACCCGAGTTCAAATCTTGTCTCAGACACTTACATTTCCTAGCTGTGTGACCCTGGGCAAGTCACTCAACCCCAGCCTTCAAAAAAAAAAAAAAAAAACCAACTATGCTACACTAACCACATTCCCTGTTTTATGGAGTTACTACAGCTTAAATGGACTAGAAAGGAAAAAAAAATCAATATATTATTTAAGTACCTACTGAATGCCAGACACTGTGCTCAGCATTGGGGCATACTAAAGCAAAAACAAAACAGTTCAGACCTTCCAAAAGCTCATTTTCACCCAACGTTTAACAAAATCTCCCCTGATATGCTCAAGGACAAATGTGGGCTGACAATAGACAGCATTATATTCCTAAGTGGCTAAAGAATTTATCAGTGAGTCAATATTAGCTTGGGGGAAAAAAAATCTCTCAACAATCAATAAACGATCATTTATTAAGAGCCTTTTCTGTACCAAATGCTAACCACTGAAAATACAAAGACAAAAACAAGATAGTCTTTGCCCTCAAGAAGCTCACCTTCTAACAAGCATTTATTAATCACCTATTATGCACCAAGTAATGCTAGCCACTGAAGATACATGGTAAAAACAAGAGAGTTCTTGCCTCCAAGAAACTTACATACCAATAAGCTTTTATTAAGCACTTACTATGTGCCAAGCACTATGCTAGTCATTGGAGATATATATAGCAAAAGCAAGAGAGTTCATGCCCTCAAAGAACCTATATTCTAACAAGCATTTATTAAGCACCTACTGTGCACTAAATAATGTGATGGCCACTGAAAATATATAGCAAAGGCAAAAGAGTCCTTACCTTCAAGAAGCTTACATTCCAACAAGCACTTATTAAGTACCTACTATATATCATAGGAGATAATTTAATAGGTCAATAGATTGAGTAAGTGTTGAGTCTGGAATCAGAAAGACCCAAGTTCAAATCTGACTTTTAAATCCAGACATTTAATAGTTCCATGACTCTTAAGTAACTTAATCCTGTTTGCCTCGGTTTCAAAGGGAAGAGAGTTCTTGCCTTCAAGAAGCTTACATTCCAACAATCATTTATTAAGCACCTACTATATACCATAGGAGACAATTTCATAGGTCAGTAGATAGAGTGTTGTGTCTGGAATCAGGAAGACCTGAGTTCAAATTTGACTTTCAAATCCAGATATTTAATAGTTGCATGACCCTTAAGTCACTTAATCCTGTTTACCTCAGTTTCCTCATCTATAAAATGAGTTGGAGAAGAAAATGGCAAACTTTCTTTGCCAAGAAACCCCCACAAACAGAATAGCACATGGGATTAGAAAGAATTAGATATGACTGAACATACCAAGCTCTGTGCTAGCCACTGGAGATATAAAGAAAAAAATAATCCTTGCATTCTAATATGCATTTATTAAGCATCCACTCTGTGTTTAGGAAATCCAGACAAAAGCAAAATACTCTTTGCCCATTTTGCACTGATGACCCACTACAAGTCAATGTATTTCTCAACAATTAAGATGAAGACCTTGAAGACATGTTCCTCATCTGTGCAGAGGACAAAGCTGAAGGGGATAGAGCTCACATGCTGAATGAATCAGGATTCAAAAATATTTCAAGAGTCTGGAAGGACAAGCTGAAAGCAGGATGATGAAATATGAGAAAAATAAAACCTCTGTTTTGTATTTCAAAAAACACTTTTCCTTTTCAAGAAAGTACTTTTTTAAAATAAGCCACATGAGTATATGTGAGGGCAATTAAAAACAGTTCATGTAGAAGAAACAAAACTAAGAATTTTAAATGACTCAGTTTTACAGGAGCTCTCAGCATGATGTCGGCTAAAAACGATCAAACACAGGCAACATTTGTAAAAATAATGTCCAAGGTCTTCTTGACTAGTAGCAAAAAGAACTCTGGGAGAGGCACCTGGTGTAAGGAAGAGAAAGCAGGCCTTGGAGCCAGGAAAACCTGAATTCAAGAAGTGCTTCTGATACATTCAGATTTTGTGATCTTGAACAAGTCATTTAACCTCTAAGTATTCTAAACAACTCTCTAAGGCTTTAAGTAGAAAGAAGGTGCCAAACTGCTTCGGTAAAAGGAACATCCTTATCTGGGAGTTTCCCAGATCAATGAAATCACAGATACAATCCCTATCTATCCCTATCCTAAAAGTATCATGCGTGCATTTCTATTATATCACTTTAAACTTTGGTGATTCTAACCCTACAAAAGTTTAAGAAACTCCCAGCTATGGAAATTCCCTCTATCAATACAAGATGGCACCTTCTCTGAAGTTCATAAGTCTTAGAGTTGCCTAGAGCACCGTGTCTTGTCCAGGCTCAAACAGCCAATAGGTATCAGGGACAGAATTTGAACACAGGTCTACCCAATCCCAAAGCAATTGTCTAGCTTCCATTCAGAAGTAATTCATAACATACTCATTTTACAAATGGGAAATCAGAGAAGTTTATTAGTTTGTCTCTAGCTACTATTCTGTACTACATGTTTATTGAATATGGATATTTTATCCATATAATGATAAAAAAAAATCAGAGCTTGACCACAGTTACATGGCTGCAAGCTGAGATCAGAACCCAGGATTTCCGTCTCCAAATCTGGAGTTCTGTCAGCCATCCCCCACTAGCCACCACTCATAGAGTACCAGGGTAAACCCTGGACTCCAAATCTTAAGAGCATCCACAAAATAGGGTCTGTCCACAAAAGAGAGCAAGCAGGATGATGGAAAGGCTTAAGAGGATGCCATGTGAGAAACAGTCAAAAGAATTAAGACCAGGAAGCAGAGAGAAAGCCATCACAGATACCCTCAGGTTTATAAAGGTTAGCCATGGGGAAGAGCAAAGATGGGTTTCAAGGTCAGAACTAAAAAACTGTAATGTCATTCCACTGTCATTGTTTGTTCTTCATTCTCCTAGAGGACCATAATACCAGGGAGGCCATGCCATAACAATCTGTCAAGGACTAGTGATATCATCTGGGGACACTCCTTTCAGTGATCTTAATGGCCAATCAGCCGTTAATGAGAACAACCTCCAGAATATTAGATAAGCCTGCAAACCATTGCCCGAGGCTTAGAAAGGTTGACTAGAAAACAACAGTGGATAAAAACTACTGGAAAGTGGAGGGGGGAGGGAGAAAGGGGGAGAAAGAAGGAGAAAGGGAGAAAAGGGGGAAAGAAGGTATAGTCAAAATAATGTCCAGAATGGACTGACCTGTCAGGACTAAGCTCCCTGTCACTGGAAGCATTTAAGGAGACTCTGTTGTATATATGGATTCGCAGAATGGATGGGAAATTGGACTAGACATTGTCTAGTTACTGAGAGATTTCAGTCATAGCCATGACCTCCTTTGGGATTTTCTCAGCAAAGATACCAGAGTGATCTGCCATTTCCTTCTCCAGTTCATGAGGCAAACAGGGCTAAGGGACTTGCCCAGAGCCACACAGCTAGTAGATTTGTCATTAAGATGATTCTTATTCTCCTTAGATTCTATATGTCTCATCTTCACAAAACAAGCCAAATTTGATCTTTTCCTCTATGCAACTTTCTTAGAAGCCTGACTCTGCCAGATTTTGACATTTTGACAGATGAATTTTCACCAATCTTAGAATTCCTTTTCCAAAAGGATTAAAAAATACACTTATAAGATAGGATGCTTGTGATTTTATCAATCAATTTTACCAAAAGACATCCCCCAGAGTGAGCCCTCACCTAGCAGTAAATGAACAAAATCCTGTCTCTTGGGGAAAAAAGATTCTTACCTCCGCCGGTCGTTGAAGAAGTTGGGCTTCTCAGCCTGAACGATGACTACATCAAAGAGATCCCGCCAGTCCTTCCCAACGATGTACCGCATCCCTTTGTCCCTAGAGCATTCAAAGTCACATTAGTGCAATGTTAAAGTCATTCTGATGGATCATTTTCAAGTTTTAAAACAAAATGGACTTAGCTACCAAACAGCCAACTTACACGAAGCTGCTGGGGCTGTTGGTGATAAGGAACATCTTCTTGCCATGATTCGCCAACTTGGCCAGCACTGCACGGGTCTGCTCAGCATAGCAGATATACTTCTCTGAGAGAGACAGACAGAGAGAGAGAGACAGAGACAGAGAGAGACAGAGACAGAGACAGAGAGATATATACAGGCAGAGGCAGAGGAAGGGAGGAAAAGACAGATAGACAGATTAAAAAGAGAAAGAAAAAGTGCACACAGATGTTAAATTCACCAGTATGGAATGGTGGATAAGATTATTGGACTTGGAAAAAAATCAAAAAAACTTGGATTGAAATCCTTCCTCAGATACTTATTAATTGTAGGACCCTAGGTAAAACATTTAATCTCGTGACCTCTTGACTCATCTGGAAAATGAATAGGCTGCACCCTAACAATGTCACCATCTGGAAATTACTTTCTGCTTGGTCTCCCTGCCTCAAATCTCTGCTCAATCCAGGGTGTCTTTCTCTCACTGTACATGCACACACCCCCACACATGGACACATACACATCCCACACCATCCAACACCACTGGCTTCCTATCACCTCCAGGATCAAACATAAAACCTTCCATCTGGCTTTTAAAGTCCTTTACAAGCTGGTCCCCTCTTACCTTTCTGTGTTCTTACCCCCCCCAAGAATATTATCTGGTGACACTGGACCCTTGGCTGTTCCTCAAACATGGTGCTCCATTACTCAACTGAGCATTTTTACCAGCTGGCCCCCACCTGGAGTTTTCCCCTTCCTTTCTTCTTCCTCCCAGCTTCCTTTAGGTCTCAGTTAAAATCTCACTTTCTGCAAGAATCCTTCCCTAATCCCCTTGCCCAGTAGTAGATTTATCATTAAGCTCCTTCTTATACACCTAAGATTCTGTAAGTCTCATCTTCATAAAACAAGCTAGACTGATCCAATGTATGAAACTCTCTCATAAGCTTGACTCTGTCAGGCAAAGATGAGCAAAAACATTTTGATGGATGAATTTTCACCAGAATCAGAATCCCTTTTCCAAAGGGATCGAATGCCTTCCTTCTATCCTATATATTTCTTCTTTGTACAAGCTGTTCATGGGCTGTCTCCCTCATGAGAATCTGAACTTTTTGTAGGTAAAGCCTATTTTTGCCTTTCTTTGAACCTCTGGGGCACAGAACAGTGCCCAGCACATCATAGGTGCTTAAAAATACTTATTGATTGATTGGTCTCTAAGCTCTTTGTACTACCCCAGCATATGGATGGGAAGATGAATTCAGACAGAGATAAGGTAAAATGGCTCTGTTCTGTGTCCATGAACATGTCCTCATGGCCAAATCCAGAATCTTAAGTCCATAGCTCTAGACTCCCAAGAGATCCTGGAGACCATCTAATCCAAACCCCCAACTGTACAGAGGGGGAACCTTAAGCTCAAAAAAGGGAAGCGAGGTACCCAGTATCACTCAAGTAATAAGGGGCAGAGCCAAAATTCAAACTGAGGTCCCATGAGTCCAAGCTCAGGGCTTTCCCAAAGCAGATAACCTGACAAGACACATTCCCTCAGGTGCAGAGCAAAGAAAAAATAAGGCATCTTCACAGAGAATGTGAAATTTGAACTGCTAGGGTGGGTTTGGCTTTTTGGGGGGGAGGGTTGCTTGGTTTTTCTTTTGGTTCTTTCTCTGCATCCCCAGCCTTCACTGCCTGGCACACAGCAGGAACTTAATAAATACTAGTTGAGTTGACTCACCAATATCCGCTTCAATTGCTCTGTACATAATCCCTTTGATGTGGACATCTCTGATTGAATCCTGGCAAAAGATCAATATACTTTTAATCAGAAAAAAAAAAGATCATTGAACAGTTTTGAGACAGACAGGCTTGAATCACAATCCAATTCAACAGCCCCTAAAGTAATTACTGTCTCATCTATAATTTTGGCAGCGCCTAAATACTAGTTTCATTCTCAGCTTTGTTCCTTTCCTTAAATACCTCCTCTTAGAGGGGGAGAAAAAAGCTTCTACTTTGATGTACATCAGTTTCAAAGCAATGCTCAGCATGGCAAGTGAGGGGGAAGATTTGCAATTGATTGATCTCCTCCCATGAGCCCTCTCAGTGCTGGACAGCAGCCAGACCAGCTTCTTGGTTACCAGAGAGGGGGAAAAAGCAATCAATTCGAGACATCACAGGATTACGTTTGAGACATGGACCCTTCTAGCTCCAGGCTTAAAGGCCATCCAGTCCAACTTGTTCTTTTTACAAAAGGGGAAACTGAGGCTTATAACTTGCCAAAGCTAGCAGTCCACAGCAGATCCATAATTTGAATCCAGTTCATGGAATCATCAACCCAGAGGTGGAAGGGAGCTCAAGAGGCCAATTAGTCTAATCTTTTCACTTTACAGATGAGAAAAATTGAGTCTCACTGAGCTTAAGTGGTCACAAAAGAAGAAAATAGCAGGACTGAGATTGAAACTCATGTCCTCTGACTCTTTGCCCTATACCAAACTCATCTTCTTTGTCTCTCTCTCTACTCCCAGTGATACATCCTCAACCACTACCAGGAAGACACACTCAACAAATCTGGCCCAACAGCCAAGCAACCAGAGCTGGAGCCATACGTTGGCCATCCTCCTGGTATCAATTTATGAGCAGAGCTCAAGAAAAGGGCTGAACTGTGAGAACCGAATTCAAGTTATGAATACCATATGAAGATCATTAAGAAACAATGAAAATAAAGAATTTGACAAAACTTGAGATTTATATGAGCTGGTATAGAACCAAGAAAATAATTCCTCTGATGTAATGGGATCCCTTAAAAAGCTCAAGATTCTCAAACAAATGAAAGAAATCCAAATTTTCCAAGAATATGTTTTAAAATCCAAAGCTGTAACATTAGTTAAAGGATTCAATTCCCCTGGCCAAGCTGAACCAAAGCACTAATTCTCTTCTCCAGCCCCCTTCTCCTCCCCTGCTCCCATTCCCCCATCCCAGCCTCAGGCACAACCTTGACATCCTTGTAGAGATGCACAGGCTCATAATCAAGGTTGTTCTTCAGAAAATACTCATTGACGCAAGAGAGGAGGGTCATCTCTGGTAAGGAAAAGATGTCCATGAACTGCTTCATCGTGTTTCCATGAGAACTCTGCGGGAAAAGAAGAAACAGAAACTTTATAAGAGCGGAGAGATACAGCATAACAAAATGGAAGGTAGACTGGATTCAAAGCCAAAGTCTCTGGCTCTACCACTCCCATCTATACAACTTGCCAAGTTGTAAACCATACAAATACACAACAAGTCACTTAATCTCTGTTTTCTGTCTTTTGCCTCTATTATTTATTACCTGTGTGACCTCAAATAGGTCTCATTCTCTCGGGGTCACATCTTCCTCATCTGCAAAATTGGGGGTGGGAGAAAGATAAGCATTTATACAGCCCTACCATTATATACTAGGCACTGGGCTAAGTGCTTTACAAATATTATTTCATTTGAAAAAATAAAGATATTCAATTAGAAATGTCCCACATGAGGCTTGCTACACTTTAAGTGCAGCCCAAATCAAATGTTTTTAAAAATATACCTCAAAATATTTTTAAATAATAAAAAAATATAATAAAACATAGGTTATATTAATTTGTGATCTTCTAAATCAACATGTAGCCCACAGGGATCATGAACTCTGTTTTCTACTTATCAGATTAAGATGTACATTAGAAATATTTAACAAAATAATTAAAATTAAAATAAAACACAGATAAAATTAATGTTGATCTTTTAAGTCAATATGTGGTCCACAGGGATCCTGATCTCCATTTCTATTTATGTTTGACACCACTGGACTAGAGGATGTCCAAGGTCCTTTACACCTTTATGATTCTATATGTGCAACCTCAGATGAACCTTTAGATAATCCTAAAACAAGGAATCTAGAGCAAGGAGGGTCTTAAAGTTTTTTTATATTATTGTGCCCAAAGTGACATCTTATGATCTCTTCTGCTCTATATCTAATAAATATATTAATTCATCTGTTATTTGCTGTTCAGTCACTTCAGTCTTGCCTGACTGTGGCCCTATTTGGGGTTTTCTTGGCAGAGACACTGGAGAGAGTTGCCATTTCCTCTTCCAGCTCATTTTACAGAAGAGGAAACTGAGGTAAACAGGGTGACACTATTTCTCCTGGTTGATTCTCCAAAGGCAGAAGTGACATTCCATTACTGATGTTTGCCAGAAAGTGTTTCTAAGACAGAAAAAAGCCAATCTTTATTCCAAATTACCTTTCCATAGAAGTCACTCATTTGTTCCAGGGGGACATGGGAGCCTTCGTACATCTCAATGACTTCCTCATCTGGGACGACAGTGAGTCCTCTGGAAGTTAAAAAGGGTACACAGTTTAGTGAGAGCACAGTTAAAGATTTCTAACAAATTAGAAGAGAACTCCAAGGGCCTTTTGGATCATCCACACAGCTATATAAGAAAGATTTCCATCCCCAGACCCATCATCAAGTGACATGAAATGATTTAACACCAGTCCCTCAATTTCCCCATATGTATTATTATTAAGAGGAGAAGGCACCACTTGCTACTCGTTTGCTTCAAGGAGACTAAGGTTTTATATCTTTTAAAAATGGCAGCCTAATGTGGTATCTAGGGAGCTAGTTGGGAGTCAGAAAGGCCTGGGTTGAAATCCTTCTTATAATATATAGCAACTGTGTGCCCCACAACAAACTAATGAACTTCTCACTGCCCTCCAGAAAACACTCCAGAATGAAGTTGCAGAGCAGGTAACAAGATACATTGGGACATGAAATTTTCTTCCTGAGAGTTCCCTACATCATTAAGACCACAGGCCCCCCAAAAAGGTGGGAAGGGAAAGGAAAGGGAGAGATTCAGAGACCTCAGAGAAATATGAATGGATCAAGAGCTGGTATTCAGAGCAGAGTCCTGCTCATACTGAGGTATGAGTTCAGGCCAGGCACTTCCCCTCCATGGACCTCAGTTTCCTTATCTGTAACATGAATGGGGCTGCACTGGATGGCCTTTAAGGTCCTTACCAGTCTGCTCTCTTTCTGTGGTACCATGTTAAGGCCAGGCTCTCCCAAGTTGCACAAGCAGGGCAGGACCTGGGACAGCTCCTCTTCCCACACTAGAATACAAAGCTAGGCCATACAACTGGAAGGCTAAGAAAGGTACAGTGACCCTCCTCACTTGGGGGGGGGAAGGGGGTAAAGAGGGATGGATCATTCAGCCTCAGCTACTCCTGAGGATTCTATACTAAATTGTAGAAGGATGGCAATCAACATCAGTGAAGGGGATTGTTGTTTTTCGTCCTTCATTTTCAGAGGGGTCCAATGATATCACTAGAGTAATATCCTGATATACATGTGAATCAATCAAAATAAAGTGGAGTTACACAAAATCATAAGCCTTACTCTCTCCTCCAGAGCCAAAAGAGTGCAATGGGGCAAGACAAAAAGTCAACGCCATTGGCATATCCATAGTGATGAAATTCAGGCTCCCAGAGCTAGCCAAACAGAAATACTACGCAATAAGGACATTGGTCTGGAGCAATACTCATAGAGGCCTTTATGGGAACAATTGCCTTGGAAGAAAGTCCATGACGCACATTAGAGATGAATGTACATTTCGGCTTACCTGTACACAGTTCCCAGCTGGATATAATGAAAAGCATCAATCTTCATCAATATGGCCTTTAAAAACAGACACAGTTTACATGGTAACTATTATATATTTAAAAGGCATTAGCAACTTGTACATAAGGGATTTGCAGTTTCCTCCAATCATCATTTTTATTAAATTGTAGAAATGCTTGTTTTAATTCATTAACTAAAAATAAAATAAAGATAAATAATTCAGAATTATCTCCATGTTTACTGAAAAAATTTGATTTGTCTTAGATGGACAAATAATTGGATATCATTACTAATACATGACTATTATCTTTCTCAAGTAAAGAGGTAAACTATCTGCATCTTATGGGAAGGGGAAATAAATATTTATATTGTACTTACTATGTGCTAGGCAGTGTGTTATTATTTCATTTGACTCACACAATAGCTCTAGGAGTTATGTGCTGTTATTATGCTCATTTTTCAGCTGAGGCAAACTTAAGTGACTTGCCCAGGGTCACAAAGCTAGTAAGTTATTTAGTAAGCTAGTAAGAACCTAGTAAGCTTCTGATAAGATATGCATATTGATTTTATCATTAAAGATATTTGCCCTTATATGGGTCTCCATTTTCTCGTTTGTGAATGGAGGGGAATAGGGCTTTAAGGGCCTTTCTAGCTCTACATCTAGATATAATCCCAAGAGCCTGTTCTGTGCCTCAGTTTTCCCATCTTTAAAACAATAGGGTTGATCCCTTCCAACTCCAGATCATGATCCTAGGTCTTCTGTCTTTTCTTTACTTCTAATTAGTTTTGCAAACATGAATAAGCCATTTAATATTTCTGAGCCCAGGAATGAGAATTCACCTAATACTATCAGTATGGTGCTGCCGTGATGATCAAATAAAATTATGCTCATTAAACCCATGTATGCCTCAGTTTCCCCATCTGTAAAAGGTACTCAAGGCTCTCTCAAGCTCTCCCTCTGTGATTATCCTTGGGTAACCTCACAGAAGTCATTCTGTTTTATCTGCAAATATGGGCCTAGAGCAAGGATTCCTTTTTTGGAAATCTGGTGAAGGCTACAAGAGCCCCTTCTCATAATCATGTTTTCTTTTTTTAAATTCATAATTGAAAGAAATACTCAGTTTTAATTAAGTTACTGAAAACCAAGATATAACTTTTTTCCACCCAATTTCACCTACATCCTCCCCAAATATATCCATGGATCATCTTAAGACCTATCATAACCAGGAAGATTAAGAACTCTGTACCAAGGGATCTTTAACATCCCCTTCAGTTCTAAATCTGTGATTCTGGGTGACTGAAGCAAATTATCTCCCTCTCTGGGCTTCTCGGGTTTGGATTAAAGAATTTGGAAGGATGGGGGCAGCTAGGTGACGCAGTAGATAGAGCACCAGCCCTGAATTCAGGAGGACCCAAGTTCAAATCTGGTCTCAGACACTTAATACTTCCTAGCTGTGTGACCCTAGGCAAGTCACTTAACCCCAGCCTCAGGGGGAAAAAAAAAGAATTTCGAAGGTCCTTTCTAGCTCTAAATCTCTCTTCATTGTGGCAGGCCCTTCCAGTAAGATTATCCCAACTTCTCCATATCTACCCTTTATCCTGGGTGACTTTTGTCCATATGTTTCCATAAATTCTCCATGAGAGAAAAGAATATTACATTGGCTTTCCACTGCATGTTCATAAGCACATATATATACATATACGTATGTGTGTATGTATGTATGTGAATATACCCACACATACACATATACACACATAAGGCAAAAATCAAATGCTGCAGTAGAAACCAACATTCAAAGCTTGGCAGGTTCCAGACACTTTTGTCTATTAATAAGTAACTGAGTCCCACTCAAAAGACTGAAGATTGATGCTGTGAATAAATCTCTACTCCAGATTAATCCATTTCTTTCTTCTTTTCACATGGCCTCTTTGAAAGAAATCCTCTCCAAAGTCATTTTGGATAATTCATACTAATTATCCCAAAACACTAAAAGAAAATCATTGAAGATCATTTTTACTGAGTAACAAAGGATTAAATTACCTCATTTGCAGGGCAGATATTGAGTCATGTACAGAGTCTAATTATAAAGAAGGGGGGAAGAATAAACTTACCCGATGCACGTCATAATGAAGACCACGAATGGCAAAATTTGGGTCATATTCATAATTCCTTATCTCTGCAGGATACTAAGAAAGAAGGGGGAAAAGAATGGCTTTAAACTACTGGCTATTCAAAAAGGGAAATGTCCAGTCAACATACTCTTTAAGTTTAACATGAATTATTAATATTTTCTCCTAAATGTAGACTAGCAATAAATCAAATTCTGATTTGTGGCACTTGCCAATTTCTGAGATGATAATGTTTACATTGAAAATTTAACAATTGGCTCTCCTAAGCTGGTTGCAGCTGCTCCAGCATCAATGCTACCGATTAGATTGAAAGTCTGAGCACCTGATATTCAGGCTCTTCCACTTGCTAACAGGGTGACGTTGGGCATGGAACTTAACCTTGTGGATCATTTTCCCCACCCTCCATCCCACTATGAAATGAATCATTTGGATGAAAGAATCTCTAAGGTTCCTTACAACTTAAGGTCTATCAAGCTGAGTTAGGCTGATGACCTCTGAGGTCCCTTTCACCTCTACAATCAATTCAGTGAGCATTTATGTGCCAGGAACTGTCCCAGGTACTGGGGATATAGAATTAAAAATTCAGTTAATTCTTGTCCTCTAAGAGCTTAGTCTACAAGAAGCAGTTTACAGCATATAGCAAGATAAATAAATACCAAAGAAATTCAAAACAAACAGAAAGTAATTTCAATGGGGATGAGTTCACTATTTAGAAAGAGCAGAAAAAAATCAGATTTCATGGACATTAATAGTAATTAGAATTTACTATGTGAGGTTTGAAGAATATAAAGTTAAAGTTGAGATTGTTGCAACTTTTATATGATGCTTTAAGATTTGCAAGGCCCTTTAAAAATATTGTCTCTTGATCTTCCCAACAGGCTGGAGCTATTATCATCCCCATTTTACAAGTGAGGGAACAGGGGCAGAGAGGTTAATCTGATTTGCTGAAGGTGACAGGTGAAGGTGAAGGTGGCTGAATTTGAACTCAGATCTTCCTGACTGCAGATTCAGCCTTCAGTCCACTTTGATAAAGGAGTCCAAATATGAGTCTGGTGATATCTGTGAGAAGCTTAATCTCCTAGAGCCTCAGTTTCTCCATCTGTTAGAACGAGTATTGAACTAGATGGCCTCCGAGGTCCCTTCCAGATCTCTATCTACCCTTTGATCTCTTTCTGAGATCCTCTGAAAAGTGAGGAGACTGTTCATTGGCCTTTTAAAGTCTTTGCTAACTGAATGTAAGGTCTTGCATCATGTTCTCAGTTTTCTAAGATGGGAAATAAGGGGTTCAATCCAGATGATTTTTCTAAAACCCTTTCCAGCTTGCCACCTATGGTCCTAGGATACTATAATTCTACTTTGTGACACTAGGAGAGACATTTAACCTTGGTGGGCCTCAGTATCCCTCCTCCCTGCCCCGCCTCTGCCCTCTCTAAAAACAGGAAGCTGGACTCTATGGCTTCTAATTATCTATGATCATCAAGGCCATACAATCCCCCCCCCCCCATTTTGCAGCTCACAATCCAGAAATCTGTGTTTTACTTAGCCCTAAAAATAGTTTTATTTTTCTTTTAAGCTGTTCAGTTTCCTTGTGAAACATTGAATCTGCTCCAATTTGCACAGATGCCTTAAGGCTAAATTAAAGGCCAGTGTAGTTTCTGGTGCAGAAATAGCCTCTATTAAAACCTGAACCACAGGATGGGTATACAGGCCCTGCTCCCATGAGACTGGTGACAGCAATCAGCTCCCAAAGCTCCAGGAAGCTACGGATCCCACACCTGTTTACGAAGGCTGGAGGAAGCCAGCATCAGGTTTCCTCTCTGCCAGGACATTGGCAGTTGTATATTTAGCTATTAACCTTATAGCTGAGTCCCAAGTCCAAACCGATCTCAGTTGTCAGAAGTGTCCTTTCTAAGATTTCTAAGATACTCTAGGGATGGCAAAATACAAATCCCTTGGCTATAATAATGATGATTGATTGTAATATAACTATTATAACAATAAACATTTATATTATTATAAATCTTCAAAATTTTAAGGTTTACAAAGCATTTTATATATCATCATTATAAATCTTATAAATGTTAAACATTTTACATATCATAAATTTTAAGATTTGCAAAGTACTTTATATGTTATTATAAAGTGCAATGTACTTTATATATCTATTATAAATCTTATAAATTTTAGGGTTTGCAAAGCACTTTATATATTATTACAAAGTGCAAAGTACTATGTAAATTATTGTTTTGAATTTTAACTTTATATAAGTTGCAAAAACACTTTATTTAAGAACAAAGCTAGATTTCAAGCTACAAAGATCCTCAAAGAACATGTGGTCAAAATCCTTTACTTTATAGGGAGGAAATGAGACAATGTGATAGGACAGCATCCCAGATCTCAATCTTGAAGAGTTGTAGGGTTGTCAAAGGCCATCCGGTCCGAGGTAGTAATGTCAAAGGGAAGGTTTGAATCCTGCTGCTTGATACCAATGGACCTGGTATATCATTAATAAAGATGCAAAATTCAGGAAGACATGACCATATCTGCCTTACCAAGTCACAAAGTACCCTCAGCCATGCAAGAGGAGAGTCGACTCTCAATTTCATTGTAACCAATGATAATGGAGTTTATTTAGAAAAAAAGTGAGGCTGTTCCCTTCAAATCCTCTCTAGACCTGTGTAAAATGAGGGATCTCTGACATCCTCACCAGCTCTAAATCTATAATCACCAATATAAGTATTCCCATCAATTTTTTTAGCTCACAGAACTGCCTCAATTTCCTTGTCTATAAAATGACTGATTGGATCAGAGGGCTTCGGAGGTCTACATCTATCAATTCATTATCAAGCATTAGTCAAGTTCAAACTATGGCTTAGTAGGTAAAGAGCCAGCCTTCAACCAGGGAATCTGAGAAGGTGCTACCCTACATTGGAAGATGAAGTTTCCTAAGTATTTTTAGGCTAAGTATTTTCCACATTTTACAAATAAGGAAACTGTCTCAAAGCAGTTAAGCCATTCACCTAAGGATTCATTGGTTCATTGATCTAGAGCTACAAGAAGTAGCTCTGAGGCCTTTCATTTTACAGATGAGGAAGCAGACGTCCAGCAGGTTTAAGTGACTTGCCTAAAGTTACACAAGATAATGTAAGATTTGAATCCAGGTCCTTGAACTCCTGGCCCATAAGCTAGTGGGACAACTAGAATCAGAATTTGACTACTAATCCAACCTTCTTTCAATTAAGCCAGTACATGCATTAGAAAGCCAAGGAAATGTGTATTGGCCTGCTAAGAAGAAGGAAGAGTAAGTGCCTTTCTCCTAGTATAAAGATAGTCATTGTTCTCACAAAGAACAAGTGAAATATTTTATACAAGGAAATGGGGCCATTTGGCATCAAGATAACTGAGCCAAGCAGAGTATTGCCTCATCTTGACCATCAAAGGCAATCGTTGATATGCCAAAAATGGCACAGACCACAAAGCTTGGCAGCTGCATCAGAAGCCACAGTAGACATTCCTCCTTAGCCAATGAAATCAGCTACCTCTAATTCAAGTCACCAATAACATGGCAATTTAAGTAACTTTGAAGTCTGCTACCTAGAACTCTGTCACCAACAACATGGCAATTTAAGTCATTTTGAACTCAATACCTAGAACTTTAGTCACCAATAACATACCAATTTAAGTCACTTTGGAGTCCACTACCTAGAACTCTAATCACCAATAACATAGAATTTAAGTCACTTTGAACTCAGCTACCTAGAACTCTAGTCACCAATATCATGGCAAATTAAGTCTTCATGAATTAAGCTACCTATAAGTCAAATCACCAACATCATGACAACTTAAGTCACCTTGAACTCAGCTTACCAACATCATGGCTACTTATGTTGTACATGTACAGTAGTACAAAATGGAGTTTTGTAATTTCATGAACAATTCTCTTTTGTGTTCTACTGTATAGAAGTGCTCATTTGTGTGTGTTTAAATTAAGAATAAAAAATAAAAATAACATGTATATGTTTATACATATTATATATGAGTTATGTATGTGTGTATGAGGTGTGAATTAAACTTGAGTCTTCTTAACTCCAAGTATCCACTATTTATTTTGAATTTATACTTTATTTGCTTATCTGTATACAAGTTGTACCTCTGAGGGAAGATTTTTCTTTTTTTGTTGTTGTTATTACACCAGTCCTCAGACACTGGGCCTGACACATAAAAGATGTTTTATAAATGCTTTCTGAATTGGGAGAAAAAAACGTAGCTTCCAGGAATAGCCAGAGAGACCTGGTAAAGCCTATTTCAACCAAAAATTCATTTCTGAATTCCTAATCTGAAGAAAGGAA
The DNA here is from genome assembly GCF_048593235.1 of Sminthopsis crassicaudata. NCBI lineage: Eukaryota > Metazoa > Chordata > Mammalia > Dasyuromorphia > Dasyuridae > Sminthopsis > Sminthopsis crassicaudata. The sequence goes on from NC_133621.1 coordinate 290,625,971, forward strand.
AAGGGGAAAGGCAGGGGAGGGAGGATGAGGAGAGAGGAAGGGAGAGAGGAAGGGAGAAAAAGAGGGAGAAACAGAAGGAGGAAAAGATGGAGAAAAAACAGAGGGGGGAATAGAGGGAGGGAAAGAGAGAAAAAGAAGAAGGAAAATGGAGGAAAGAAGGAGGAAAGAGGGGGGAAAGATGGGGGAAAGAGGGGGAAAGAGGGGGAAGGAGAGGGGAAAGAGAGGGGAAAAAGGGGAAAAAGAGGGGAAAGAGGGGGAAAGAAGGAGAAAAGAGGGAGAAAGAGGGGAAAGAGGGGGAAAGAGGGGAAAGAGGGGGGAAAGAGGGAGGAAAAAGAGGAGAAAGGGGAGAAAGGGGGAGAAAGGGGGTGGGGAAAGGGGTGAAGAAAGAGGTGGGGAAAGGGGTGGGGAAAGAGGGAGGGAGAGGGGTGGGAAAAAGAGAAGGGAAGGAGGTAGGGAGGAAGGGGAAAAGAAAAGGAAAGGAAAAAGAGAAGGAGAGAGGGAAAGGAAAGCTGCAATTTGCAGGCCCAGCTTACCCGATGCTCGTTGATGAGGAGGTCCCTTGCAGCATTGAAGATGAGGGTGTGGAGGTGCTTAGAATAAAAGACAAGGGTATAGTCATAATCGAAGCCATAGATTTCGATGTCTGACAGGCTCATTTCATTGTTGGAGAAAATTGCATCTGGATTCAACAAGTTGCCCATAATTGAAGGGACCAGGTCTAAAAAATAACAGAAAAGAAAAATCTTAGTTCTTGTTAAGATATAAGAAGTTATAAGTCCTGAAGAGCAGTTGGGATTTCCCAATAAAGGAACGGGCAAATAAATTATATAATAAGGTTTTTGCTTTCACTTGTTTGAGACACAAGATGAACAGTTTTGTACTTAGGGAACCTTTTCTTTTTTTTAATAGCTTTTTATTGACAAAACATATGCATGAGTAATTTTTCAACACTGACCCTTGCAAACACTTCTGTTCCAACTTTTCCCCTCCTTCCCCTCACCTCCAATACATGTTAAATATGTTAAAGTATATGTTAAATCCAATATGTGTATACATATTTATACAGTTATCTTGCTGCACAAGAAAAATCAGATCTAGATAAAAGGAAAAAACTGATAAGGAAAATATCAATGCAAGCAAATAATAGGGGAAGTTTTTCAAGGCCTTCTGACTAGGCTCCTTTTCCTTATACATTTAGAATCTTCACAAATGATTTTGCTCCCTGGTTCCTTAACAGCATAAAACACTATCCATCTTAATTGCAATGCACTCATTTCTAAGAATCCTGCTTTGCCTTAAGTATGAATAATCGATTCAAATCAGTCTTCAAATCAAATCAAACCCCATCCATCCCCAGCTCAAAATCTCCCCTGGATCCCTATTACTCCCAGAATAAATTACAAAGTTCTTAGCCTAACATCCAATGCCTTCCATCTTACTTTTCCAATTATATTTCACATTCTCTCCTTCACATATTCCCAAATTGTTCCTGAAATCCACATCCCATCTCCCAATTCCTTAGTCAATTTCCAAAGACCTGAAGAAGTGGTCTATCTGTGCATTTCATTTACCAGTCCCATATCTGACCCAAAACATGACATGATAGGGTACAAGATTAGAATTAGAGGCTCTGGGTTCAAATGCTTACTTACAATAGCATTTACAATGCTTCCCCTCCAAGAAAAAATATTAAGTGACTTGACTAGGTAGTGTTTGGTACCAGAGGCTGGATTTGAACTCAGATCCTCTTGACTCCACAGCTGGTGCTCTATCCACTGCACCATCCAGCTAACTCAAGTCCAACCTTAGTGATTCCCAATGAGTACTATAGGCACTAGACCCTCAGACACACTCTCCAGTTTCTTCAGGATTTTCATATGAGATAATAGATGTAAAGAGCTTTGAAAAATTTTTTTCTTAAAGTTTTGAAAATGTTAAAAATTGTCAGAGGGCGGAGCCAAGATGGCGGAGAGGAAACACACGACTCAGTGAACGTCCTCACTCCCTCACAACCAATTAGATAAATTAAGTCTCAAAATTAGCTCAGGACTGATAGATACCACAAGGACTGGAAGCACGACTTACCAGCTGAAGAGAATCTGGAGTTTCAACAGGAAAGGTCAGTTCTCAGGGGAGGAATAAGAAAGACCAGCACAGACGGTGGGGTAGGGGCACACTGCGCCCATTGCGCTGGGAAGGGCTCTGGGATCAGAGAAGCCACTGAGGTAAAGGAATCTGGCACAGGCTGTTAGCTCTTCTCTGCTAATTATTTAGCAGTTCAGAAGAGAAAGCCAAAATATTTTAAAACTCAGATTAAATTTTCCCCGGACCCTGGGGGTGACTCGGCACCAGGGGGTGTGGCCTCAGCTACCTCCTGAGAATAGTTAAGAGACTGACAAGTGGGTGGATACGGCCCAAGGCAACACACACTGCCTAGCTTAGCTGGCGGGAGTGGAACTCAGCTCCAGGAAGTCCCAGAGAAGCGGAACCTTTGAACTAGGGACCGCGGTTTCTGGCAGACACTTCCAGTTTGAGCGCAGGGGCTTCTTACGTCACCTGCTGCAGACACCCACTCCCCACCCCGGACACATAGCCCTGGGCTTCCTGCAGTCTTCACTATTCTACGCCCTCGAAGCACAGCAGTGCTAATCACCTCTGAGGCACTCCCAGGGAGAGGGTGGGGAACTCTCTCCCAGAGCTCTCTCTTAGCTCAGGCTCAGAAGCCACTGCATCCATCCGGTCTGGGAGGAAGCTGGTAAAGAAGTAAATAATTTCCTACCCCAGAGACAGACCCCAAAAGATTTTTTTTAAGTATGAATAAAAAAGCTAGAAAAACCATAGATTCCTTCTATACAGAGAAAGAGCGGGTGTCCAACCCTGAGGAAGTTGACAGCAGAGAATCAGATAACAACCTAAAGGGGAACGATTCCTGCCCCCCATCACATAACTCTCTCCTAGAAGAAGCTCTTAAGAAATTGAGGGAGATCGAAGAAAAATGGGGGCAAGGGAAAGGGAAGTTATGATAGAGAATAATAATGTCCTGAAATTGGAGTTGGAAAAAATAAAGAATTCACAGGAGATGCAGGGAAACAAAATTAGTGAATTAGAAAAGGTTAAAAAAACACAGGAAAGTAGGATTTCTGAATTGGAAAAGATAAAAAAGTCTCAAGAAAATAGAATTTCTGAATTGGAAAAAGAAAATAATTCTCAAAAAAAAAAATTAGGGAAATGGAAAAAAACTCAATAGAGCAAAATAATTCATTTAAAAACGAAATTGGGCATTTACAAAAAGAACTAAAAACTGTGAAAGAAGAAAATAACTCCTTAAAAGTCAGGATGGAACAAATAGAAATGAATGATTCACAGAGAACCCAAGAATCAGTCAAACAAAACAAAAAAAATGAGAAGCTGGAGAACAACGTCAAATACTTACTGGGAAAATCTATAGACCTGGAAAATAGATCTAGGAGAGATAATCTGCGGATTATTGGACTTCCAGAAAACTATGACCAAAAAAAGAGCCTAGATTCTATTTTACAGGAAATTATCAAAGAGAACTGTCCAGAGATAATAGAAACAGAAGGGAAAGTAGATGTGGAAAGAATTCATCGAACTCCTTCTGAAATAGACCCTAAAAAAAGAACACCACGGAATATTGTGGCTAAGCTGCAGAATTACCACACAAAGGAGAAAATCCTGCAAGCAGCTAGAAAAAAACAATTTAAATACCAAGGTGCCACAATAAGGGTCACCCAAGATCTGGCTGCCTCCACATTAAAAGATAGAAGGGCCTGGAACCTGATATTCCGAAAGGCAAAAGATCAAGGACTGCAACCAAGAATGAACTACCCAGCTAAGTTTAGCATCTTTTTCCATGGAAGAAGATGGTCATTCAATGAAACAGAGGAATTCTATATGTTTCTAAGAAAAAAACCAGACTTAAACAAAAAATTTGATCTACATCCACAAGACTGAAGAGAAACAGAAAAAGGTACACAGAACCCTTGAGAACTGTAACTTTGTTGTGGGTATATAAAAAATACTCAAGGATAATTTGATTTTACTGATATAAAAGAAAAAAAGGGGGGTGTGGTAAAGGGAAGGAGGTCGGTTCAGAAAAAGGGGAAGGAGTGATAAAAAGAGGGAAACTACATCCCAGGAAGAGACATAGAAAATACACCATATCTGAGGGAACTTAGTGAGGGGGAGAATCATTGTGTGAATCTTACTCTCATCAGAAAAGGCTCAAAGAGTAAATAATTAGCATATTTGTTTTTCAGAGAATTTTCTCTCACCTCATTAAAAGGGGGGAGAGGAAAAGGGGAAAGGAAAAGGAGAATAAGTGAAGGGACTTGGAGGGAGGGGGGAGGGATCCTAAAAAAAAAAAAAAAAAAAAAAAAAAGAGGGAGGGTTGCGCGTCACAAGGGGGGTCTGTAAATTAAATATCGGGGAGGGGGATCAGGGGGGTCAAGGGAAAAAAGTATAATCTGGGGATAATACGATGGCAGGAAATACAGAATTAGTAATTTTAACTGTAAATGTAAATGGGATGAACGATCCCATCAAACGGAGACGGATAGCAGATTGGATCAAAAAGCAGAACCCTACAATATGTTGTCTACAGGAAACACACTTAAAGCAGGGAGATACATACAGAGTAAAGGTAAAAGGTTGGAACAGAGCTTATTATGCTTCAGGTAAAGCCAAAAAAGCAGGGGTAGCTATCCTTATCTCAGATCAAGCAAAAGCAGAAGTAGATCTCGTTAAAAAAGATAAGGAAGGAAACTATATCCTGCTGAAAGGTAGCATAAATAATGAAGCCATATCAATACTAAACATATATGCACCAAGTGGTATAGCATCTAACTTTCTAAAGGAAAAGTTAAGAGAACTGCAAGAAGAAATAGACAGTAAAACTATAATAGTGGGAGATCTCAACCTTGCACTCTCAGATTTAGACAAATCAAACCACAAAACAAACAAGAAAGAAATTAAAAAAGTAAATAGAACATTAGAAAAACTAGGTATGATAGACCTTTGGAGAAAACTGAATGGCAATAGGAAGGAATATACTTTCTTCTCAGCAGTTCATGGATCCTATACAAAAATTGACCATATATTAGGACATAAAGATCTCAAAATTAAATGTAGGAAGGCAGAAATAATAAATGCCTTCTTCTCAGATCACAATGCAATAAAAGCTACATTCAGTAAAAAGTTAGGGGTAAATAGACCAAAAAGTAATTGGAAACTGAATAATCTCATCTTAAAGAATGACTGGGTGAAAGAGCAAATTATAGAAACAATTAACAATTTCACCCAAGATAATGATAATGATGAGACATCATATCAAAATCTTTGGGATGCAGCTAAAGCGGTAATAAGGGGAAATTTTATATCTTTAGAGGCTTATTTGAAGAAAATTGAGAAAGAGAAGATTAACGAATTGGGCTTACAACTTAAAAGGCTAGAAAAAGACCAAATTGTAAACCCCCAACCAAAAATTAAACTCGAAATACAAAAATTAAAAGGAGAAATCAATAAAATTGAAAGTAAAAAAACTATTGAATTAATAAATAAAACCAAGAGTTGGTTTTATGAAAAAGCCAATAAAATAGATAAACCTTTGGTAAATTTGATCAAAAAAAAGAAAGAGGAAAATCAAATTGATAGTCTTACAAATGAAAAGGGGGATCTTTCCACCAATGAAGAGGAAATTAGAGAAATAATAAGGAGTTACTTTGCCCAACTTTATGCCAATAAATTTGATAACTTAAGTGAAATGGATGACTTTCTCCAAAAATATAGGCTCCCTAGATTAACAGAGGAGGAGATAAATTGCTTAAATAGTCCCATTTCAGAAAAAGAAATAGAACAAGCTATTAATCAACTCCCCAGGAAAAAATCCCCAGGGCCAGATGGATTCACATGTGAATTCTACCAAACATTTAAAGAACAATTAGCCCCAATGTTATATAAATTATTTGAAAAAATAGGGGATGAAGGAGTCCTACCAAACTCCTTTTATGACACAGACATGGTACTGATACCTAAACCTGGTAGATCGAAAACTGAGAAAGAAAATTATAGACCAATCTCCTTAATGAATATTGATGCTAAAATCTTAAATAAGATATTAGCAAAAAGACTTCAGAAAATCATCTCCAAGATAATACACTATGATCAAGTAGGATTTATTCCAGGAATGCAGGGCTGGTTTAATATTAGGAAAACTATTAATATAATTGACCATATTAATAATCAAATTAATAAGAACCATATGATCATCTCAATAGATGCAGAAAAAGCATTTGACAAAATCCAACATCCATTCCTACTAAAAACTCTTGAGAGTATAGGAATAAATGGATTATTCCTTAGAATAATCAGGAGTATATATTTAAGACCGTCAGTAAGCATAATATGCAATAGAAATAAACTGCAACCTTTCCCAGTAAGATCAGGAGTGAAACAAGGTTGCCCACTATCACCATTACTATTCAATATAGTACTAGAAACGCTAGCCTCGGCAATAAGAGCCGAGAAAGAGATTCAAGGAATTAGAGTAGGAAATGAGGAAATCAAACTATCACTTTTTGCAGATGACATGATGGTATACTTAGAGAACCCCAAAGACTCTGCTAAAAAGCTACTAGAAATAATTCAAAATTTCAGCAAAGTGGCAGGATACAAAATAAATCCACATAAATCCTCGGCATTTTTATATATCACTAACAAAATGCAACAGCAAGAGATACAAAGAGAAATTCCATTCCAAACAAATGTTGAGAGTATAAAATATTTGGGAATCCATCTACCAAAGAAAAGTCAGGAATTATATGAGAAAAATTACAAAACACTTGCCACAAAAATAAAGTCAGATTTAAATAATTGGAAAGACATTCAGTGCTCTTGGATAGGCCGAGCGAATATAATAAAGATGACAATACTCCCCAAACTAATCTATTTATTTAGTGCTATACCAATCAGACTCCCAAGAAACTATTTTAATGACCTAGAAAAAATAACAACAAAATTCATATGGAAGAATAAAAGGTCAAGAATTGCAAGGGAACTAATGAAAAAAAACTCAGAGGAAGGTGGTCTAAGTGTACCTGATCTAAAGCTATATTATATAGCAGCAGTCACCAAAACCATTTGGTATTGGCTACGAAATAGACCGGTAGATCAGTGGAACAGATTAGATACAAAGGACAAAAAAGGATACATCTATAGCAATCTAATCTTTGACAAACCCAAAGATTCCAACATTAGGGATAAAAATTCATTATTCGGAAAAAACTGTTGGGAAAACTGGAAATTAGTATGGCAGAAATTAGATATGGATCCACACTTAACACCATATACCAAGATAAGATCAAAATGGGTCCATGATTTAGGCATAAAGAGGGAGATAATAAATAGATTAGAGGAACAGAGGATAACCTACCTCTCAGACTTGTGGAGGAGGAAGGAATTTATGACCAGAGGAGAACTAGAGATCATTATTGATCACAAAATAGAAGATTTTGATTACATCAAACTAAAAAGTTTCTGTACAAATAATACTAATGCAAACAAGATTAGAAGGGAAGTAACAAATTGGGAAAATATTTTTAAAAACAAAGGTTCTGACAAAGGTCTCATTTCCAAAATATATAGAGAACTGACCCAAATTTATAAGAAACCGAACCATTCTCCAATTGATAAATGGTCAAAGGATATGAACAGACAATTCTCAGAGGAAGAAATTGAAACTATATCCACTCACATGAAAGAGTGTTCCAAATCACTACTGATCAGAGAAATGCAAATTAAGACCACTCTGAGATACCACTACACACCTGTCAGATTGGCTAAGATGACAGGAACAAATAATGACAAATGTTGGAGGGGATGTGGGAAAACTGGGACACTAATACATTGCTGGTGGAGTTGTGAAAGAATCCAGCCATTCTGGAGAGCAATCTGGAATTATGCCCAAAAAGTTATCAAACTGTGCATACCCTTTGACCCAGCAGCGCTACTACTGGGATTATATCCCAAAGAAATACTAAAGAGCGGAAAGAGACATATATGTGCCAAAATGTTTGTGGCAGCTCTTTTTGTTGTAGCTAGAAACTGGAGGATGAATGGATGTCCATCAGTTGGAGAATGGTTGGGTAAATTGTGGTATATGAAGGTTATGGAATATTATTGCTCGGTAAGAAATGACCAACAGGAGGAATATAGAGAGGCCTGGAGAGACTTAAATCAACTGATGCTGAGTGAAATGAGCAGAACCAGAAGATCACTGTACACTTCAACAACAATGCTGTATGAGGATGTATTCTGATGGAAGTGGAAATCTTCAACATAAAGAAGATCCAACTCACTTCCAGTTGATCAATGATGGACAGAGGTAGCTGCACCCAGAGAAGAAACACTGGGAGGGGAATGAAAATTGTTAGCACTAATATCTGTCTGCCCAGGTTGCATGTACCTTCGGATTCTAATGTTTATTGTGCAACAAGAAAGTGATATTCGCACACATGTATTGTACCTAGACTATATTGTAACACATGTAAAATGTATTGCCTGTCGTCGGGGGGAGGGAATAGAGGGAGGGGGGGTAAATTGGAAAAATGAATACAAGGGATAATATTATAAAATATATATATATATATAATAAAAAAAAAAAAAAAAAAAAAAAAAAAGAACTTTCTGATTATTAGAATAGTTAGAATATATATACACAGAGGAAGCAGATGTGAATTGAATATGAAGGGATGATATCTTTAAAAAAAAAAAAGATTAATTGGTGACAGAAGAACACACAAGGAGAAATGGAAAGGGAAAGGTAGAATGAGGTAAATCATCTGGATAAAAGAGTCTAGAAAAGGCTTTTACAGTGGAAGGAGAAGTGGGGGAGGGAGTGACCTTAAGCAGAAGTAACATACAGACTCAATTGGCTATAGAAATCTATCTTACCCTACAGGAAAGCAGAAAGAGAAAGGGACAGGAGGAGCAGGTGGGGTGATAGAAGGGAGGACAGATTGAGGGAGAAGGTGATCAGAGTTAAATACTTTAGAGGAGCAACAAAGTGAAAAGGAGAGAGAGAATAAAATAAACAGGGAGGGGAGAAATGAGTGGAGGGAAATATAAATAGCAATAGTATTTGGGAAAATAATTGAGCAAGTTTTTGAAAAAGTCCTCCTTTCTCAAATATAGTGAACTAAGTCAAATTTAGATTTTAAAAAATAAGTCATTCCTCAATCGATAAATGACCAAAAAATATGAAATTTTCAATTGAAGTAACTAAAGTTATCTATAGCCACGTTTTTAAAAATGCTCTAAATCACTATGAATTAGAGAACTGCAAATTAAAATAATTCTGAGGTATTACCTCATACCTATTACATTGGCTAATAGAACAGAAAAGAAAAATGACAAATGATGGAAGGAATGTGGGGAAAATGAGATATTAATGCACTACTGGTGAAGTTGTGAACAGATTCAGTCATTCCATTGAATAATTTGGAACTATGCCCAAAGGTCTATAAAACCATGTATATCCTTTGACCTCCTAGAAGGAGGGGGAGGAGGAGGAGGGGAAAAGAGGAAAAAGAGGGGAAGGAGGAAAAGGGAAGAGGGAGGAGGAGAGGGAAGGAGAGAAGGGAAAGAAAGGAGGGGAAGAGGGAGAAGTGGGAGGGGGATATGAGCAGGAGGGGAAGGAGGAAGAGGAGGAGGAGAAGAAAAGCTAGTGTGTAGATATTTTGAAGCATAGTATGGTCTTGCATAGATGCATATGAATATCTATGTATATGTGTACATGTATATGTGTTTACATATATATATAGATATGTTTAGGTGTATATATATGCATACATACTTAACTGTGGCTTTCCTGGGGACAGGGAAAGAGGAAAGGGAGAGAAATAAAGTAAAAATTTCATTAAAAAAAAACCTATAAGGAAGAAAAGATGGACAGCTCTGAACACGATGGTAGCATTTACTATATAGGCTTTCTTGAAATGGAAATTTATCACTTTACAGTTTGAACGCTCATGTTCTATTGTGCACATGGCAATGTTTGTTTTCTTAATTTGTATTTAAATTTAAAATAAATATGAGAAAAAAAGAAAAAAAAAAAAAAAAAAAAAAAAAAAAAGAAGAAATAGACAGTAAAACTATAATAGTGGGAGATCTCAACCTTGCACTCTCAGATTTAGACAAATCAAACCACAAAACAAACAAGAAAGAAATTAAAAAAGTAAATAGAACATTAGAAAAACTAGGTATGATAGACCTTTGGAGAAAACTGAATGGCAATAGGAAGGAATATACTTTCTTCTCAGCAGTTCATGGATCCTATACAAAAATTGACCATATATTAGGACATAAAGATCTCAAAATTAAATGTAGGAAGGCAGAAATAATAAATGCCTTCTTCTCAGATCACAATGCAATAAAAGCTACATTCAGTAAAAAGTTAGGGGTAAATAGACCAAAAAGTAATTGGAAACTGAATAATCTCATCTTAAAGAATGACTGGGTGAAAGAGCAAATTATAGAAACAATTAACAATTTCACCCAAGATAATGATAATGATGAGACATCATATCAAAATCTTTGGGATGCAGCTAAAGCGGTAATAAGGGGAAATTTTATATCTTTAGAGGCTTATTTGAAGAAAATTGAGAAAGAGAAGATTAACGAATTGGGCTTACAACTTAAAAGGCTAGAAAAAGACCAAATTGTAAACCCCCAACCAAAAATTAAACTCGAAATACAAAAATTAAAAGGAGAAATCAATAAAATTGAAAGTAAAAAAACTATTGAATTAATAAATAAAACCAAGAGTTGGTTTTATGAAAAAGCCAATAAAATAGATAAACCTTTGGTAAATTTGATCAAAAAAAAGAAAGAGGAAAATCAAATTGATAGTCTTACAAATGAAAAGGGGGATCTTTCCACCAATGAAGAGGAAATTAGAGAAATAATAAGGAGTTACTTTGCCCAACTTTATGCCAATAAATTTGATAACTTAAGTGAAATGGATGACTTTCTCCAAAAATATAGGCTCCCTAGATTAACAGAGGAGGAGATAAATTGCTTAAATAGTCCCATTTCAGAAAAAGAAATAGAACAAGCTATTAATCAACTCCCCAGGAAAAAATCCCCAGGGCCAGATGGATTCACATGTGAATTCTACCAAACATTTAAAGAACAATTAGCCCCAATGTTATATAAATTATTTGAAAAAATAGGGGATGAAGGAGTCCTACCAAACTCCTTTTATGACACAGACATGGTACTGATACCTAAACCTGGTAGATCGAAAACTGAGAAAGAAAATTATAGACCAATCTCCTTAATGAATATTGATGCTAAAATCTTAAATAAGATATTAGCAAAAAGACTTCAGAAAATCATCTCCAAGATAATACACTATGATCAAGTAGGATTTATTCCAGGAATGCAGGGCTGGTTTAATATTAGGAAAACTATTAATATAATTGACCATATTAATAATCAAATTAATAAGAACCATATGATCATCTCAATAGATGCAGAAAAAGCATTTGACAAAATCCAACATCCATTCCTACTAAAAACTCTTGAGAGTATAGGAATAAATGGATTATTCCTTAGAATAATCAGGAGTATATATTTAAGACCGTCAGTAAGCATAATATGCAATAGAAATAAACTGCAACCTTTCCCTGTAAGATCAGGAGTGAAACAAGGTTGCCCACTATCACCATTACTATTCAATATAGTACTAGAAACGCTAGCCTCGGCAATAAGAGCCGAGAAAGAGATTCAAGGAATTAGAGTAGGAAATGAGGAAATCAAACTATCACTTTTTGCAGATGACATGATGGTATACTTAGAGAACCCCAAAGACTCTGCTAAAAAGCTACTAGAAATAATTCAAAATTTCAGCAAAGTGGCAGGATACAAAATAAATCCACATAAATCCTCGGCATTTTTATATATCACTAACAAAATGCAACAGCAAGAGATACAAAGAGAAATTCCATTCCAAACAAATGTTGAGAGTATAAAATATTTGGGAATCCATCTACCAAAGAAAAGTCAGGAATTATATGAGAAAAATTACAAAACACTTGCCACAAAAATAAAATCAGATTTAAATAATTGGAAAGACATTCAGTGCTCTTGGATAGGCCGAGCGAATATAATAAAGATGACAATACTCCCCAAACTAATCTATTTATTTAGTGCTATACCAATCAGACTCCCAAGAAACTATTTTAATGACCTAGAAAAAATAACAACAAAATTCATATGGAAGAATAAAAGGTCAAGAATTGCAAGGGAACTAATGAAAAAAAACTCAGAGGAAGGTGGTCTAAGTGTACCTGATCTAAAGCTATATTATATAGCAGCAGTCACCAAAACCATTTGGTATTGGCTACAAAATAGACCGGTAGATCAGTGGAACAGATTAGATACAAAGGACAAAAAAGGGTACATCTATAGCAATCTAATCTTTGACAAACCCAAAGATTCCAACATTAGGGATAAAAATTCATTATTCGGAAAAAACTGTTGGGAAAACTGGAAATTAGTATGGCAGAAATTAGATATGGATCCACACTTAACACCATATACCAAGATAAGATCAAAATGGGTCCATGATTTAGGCATAAAGAGGGAGATAATAAATAGATTAGAGGAACAGAGGATAGTCTACCTCTCAGACTTGTGGAGGAGGAAGGAATTTATGACCAGAGGAGAACTAGAGATCATTATTGATCACAAAATAGAAGATTTTGATTACATCAAACTAAAAAGTTTCTGTACAAATAATACTAATGCAAACAAGATTAGAAGGGAAATAACAAATTGGGAAAATATTTTTAAAAACAAAGGTTCTGACAAAGGTCTCATTTCCAAAATATATAGAGAACTGACCCAAATTTATAAGAAACCGAACCATTCTCCAATTGATAAATGGTCAAAGGATATGAACAGACAATTCTCAGAGGAAGAAATTGAAACTATATCCACTCACATGAAAGAGTGTTCCAAATCACTACTGATCAGAGAAATGCAAATTAAGACCACTCTGAGATACCACTACACACCTGTCAGATTGGCTAAGATGACAGGAACAAATAATGACAAATGTTGGAGGGGATGTGGGGAAACTGGGACACTAATACATTGCTGGTGGAGTTGTGAAAGAATCCAGCCATTCTGGAGAGCAATCTGGAATTATGCCCAAAAAGTTATCAAACTGTGCATACCCTTTGACCCAGCAGCGCTACTACTGGGATTATATCCCAAAGAAATACTAAAGAGCGGAAAGAGACATATATGTGCCAAAATGTTTGTGGCAGCTCTTTTTGTTGTAGCTAGAAACTGGAGGATGAATGGATGTCCATCAGTTGGAGAATGGTTGGGTAAATTGTGGTATATGAAGGTTATGGAATATTATTGCTCGGTAAGAAATGACCAGCAGGAGGAATATAGAGAGGCCTGGAGAGACTTAAATCAACTGATGCTGAGTGAAATGAGCAGAACCAGAAGATCACTGTACACTTCAACAACAATGCTGTATGAGGATGTATTCTGATAGAAGTGGAAATCTTCAACATAAAGAAGATCCAACTCACTTCCAGTGGATCAATGATGGACAGAGGTAGCTGCACCCAGAGAAGAAACACTGGGAGGGGAATGAAAATTGTTAGCACTAATATCTGTCTGCCCAGGTTGCATGTACCTTCGGAATCTAATGTTTATTGTGCAACAAGAAAGTGATATTCGCACACATGTATTGTACCTAGACTATATTGTAACACATGTAAAATGTATGGTATTGCCTGTCGTCGGGGGGAGGGAATAGAGGGAGGGGGGGTAAATTGGAAAAATGAATACAAGGGATAATATTATAAAATATATATATATATATATATAATAAAAAATTTAAAAAAAAAAAAATGTTAAAAATTAAGCTATTATTATTAATAATCCCAACTAATCTCTCACACTTAATAATTCAATATAGGGGGAGGGATCCAGAGCTGGAAGAGATCACAAAAGCAGCTTCATTATGTAGACAAGGAAGCTGGAGTCTGGGAAGGTGTTTCTTGCCCAATGTCACACGTGTAATAGGAGCAATGTATAGAAGTTGCAGAGGGTCAAATTCAGGGTTAATCTAAGGAAAACTCTCTAACAATGTAATCAAGTTATCAAGTAGGAACAGATTGATATCCCTTTGGGCATAGTTCCAGATCGCTCTCCAGAATGGTTGGAGCAGTTCACAACTCCACCAACAAAGCATCAGTGTCCCGGTTTTCCCACATCCCCTCCAACATTCATCATTATCTTTTCCTGTCATCTTAGCCAATCTGACATGTGTGCAGTGGTACCTCAGAGTTGTCTTAACTTGAATTTCTCTGATCAATAGTGATTTAGAGCACCTTTTCACATGACTAGAAATGGTTTTAATTTCTTCACCTGAAAATTGTCTGTTCATATCCTTTGACCATTTATCAACTGCAGAATGGCTTGAATTCTTATAAATTTGAGTCAATTCTCTATATTTTAGAAATGAGACTTTTATCAGAATTGGGTTCAAATCTTAACCCAATCACAATTAGCTACATAACTTTAACCCAAATCTCAGTTGTCTCAAAATTAGACTGAATTATCTGTACGGTTCCTCCAAGAACTAAATCATATGAAAAAGTAACTAAGAACTACCTGATTTCAAATTCCTCTTCAAACACTTAATAACTATATGGCCCATGTTTGCCTTAATCCACTAGAGAAGGAATGGCAAGCCCCTCCAGTATATCTTTGCCAACAAAACTCCATGGGCAGTATTGGGTCCACAAGCACAAAGTGTTGGACATGAATGAACAACACCTAGAGATACTCTCCAATCAAGAAATGGCACATTTGTGGCTTTCAAATATTGGAAGATCTGTCACATGAGAGAAGCATTAGGCTAATTCTGCAATGACTGTCACTTGCAAGGCATATTTCAGGTGAAATATGAAATAAGAAAGAGCTTCTGGACTTAGAACCATAGTTCTGGGGATCAACTGTCTCATCTCTGGAAGTATTCAGAATTCACACTTTTATTAAGCATTTAAGCAAGGTGCTTGAGAGACAGAGAAAATAAATCATCCCTGCCTCAGGAAACTTAAATAGTGGTAATGGTGGTGGTGATAGTATTTTTGTGTTCTTCTTATTCTTCTCCTCTCCCTCCCTCCTACTCCTTATTCTTCATCCTTTAGTTCTTTTTTGGAGGGACCCAAAGACATCCGGAGGGCGGCATTTTGACATTAGCATGAATTGGATTTAAGTAAGGTAGACCTGCACAAAATCCTCAACCTTCCTCTCCCCTGTGAAACTATGGTCAACTTCCTTAGTGACACAGAAAGGTTATTGTATTAGACAAGGGCCTGGGCAACTTCTAATTAATCAACAAACATTTATTAAGTACCTTTTATATGCCAGGTGCAAGGGATGCAAAGATACAAGTAAAATGGCTTCTAACCTCAAGGAGTTTATGATTCAGTGATCTATGGTCCTTAAAAAATACTCCAAATCACTCTATAAAACCCAACCTCCCACTTTTAGAAGGTATCGAAGAAACCTAATTTTAAAAAACTTTAAAATCCACAAGGAAAAGTATTTCCTCTGTTTTAGATCTCAGAAGGTACCTGCGGCTGTCTGAAGCCAAATGAGCCTGGACTAATTATTGACTGCTTTCTACCTTCCTTCCCCCATTCAGGAAGAACAAGAATGAGAAGAACTAATATAGAAAGCTGATCCCCTATTTATAACAGAAGATAAGAGCCAAAACCAACAATTAGATTAAAAACGCAGCCCAGCTCATTTTACCCGGCTGATTGAAGCTTTGCCTACAACTTAATTCAAACATGGCCCCTGTGAGATTTCTGCAGCTGTTTACTCTTATCAGGCTGGGAATACAATATGTCAGCAACCAACAGTACAGCAAGTCTTTTTACTCTTTTGTATCATGGATCCCTTTGGTAGTCTGGACCCCTTCTCAAAAAAGCTTCTTTTTAAATAAATAAGTGTTGTTGTTTATTATTAGATTTCAGCTTGTGTTTGACTCTTCCCGACCCCATTTGGGATTTTCTTGGGAGAGATACTGAAGTAGTTTGCCATTTCCTTCTCCAGCTCATTCTACAGATAAGTAAACTGAGGCAACCAGAGTGAGAAGACTTGCCCAGGATCACACAGCTAGTAAATGTCAGAGGCTGGATTTGAACTCAGGAAGATGAGACTTCCTGAGCTTGGCACTCTATGCCACGTAACTGTCCTTACAAACATACACAAATATATATCATTCCCAATAAGATCAGGGGTGAAACAAGGGTGCCCATTATCACTACTATTATTATTATGTTGGTTTTATCAAATAAGAAAAGAAAAAAGAAATTAAAAAGCAATTAAAATAGGCAATGAGGCAGTAAAATTATGACATGATGATATACTTAGAGAATCCTAGAAAATCATCTAAAAACCTACTTGAAACAATTAATTGCTTTAGCAAAGTTGCAGAATGTAAAATAAATAAATAAAATTTAAAAACAAACAAACAACAACAACAACAACAAAAAAAAAAAAACCTACAATCAATCACAGGATTGCAAAGGAAAATAAAGATTAATGGAAAATAAGACTGTTTTCTCCCATTAAAGTTCAAGGACCTCCTGAAATCTGAAATCTATACACAAACCTCTGATGGTTTATGGACCCCAGTTTGAGAACTTTTGTGGTGCAGGGGTTAAAGGATAGGATTCGGAATCAGGAAGACTTCAAGTTCAAATTCTGCCTCAGACACTGGCTCTAGGATTCTGGGCATGTGATTTAGCTTCTCTCAGCCTCAGTTTCTTCATCTATAAAATTAAATAACAATAGCACCTAGCATACAGGGTTGTTGTGAGGATGACATACACCCAGTGCTTTGCAAAGCTTAAAGTGTTAAATAAATTCTAACTAATGATGCTGCTGGTATCATAGTGACACTGGTTTTTCTTCTTTAAACTTAATTAGGAAACAACATAAAAAGAATACTTCTAAGTAATTTATAGAAAAAATGTGGTGACTTTTTTAAACAACAACAACAAAAAAAAAGACTACTAATTGAGCCTACCTCATTTCTATTCTCACCAGTATTAAGCTGACAAAATGTAATAAGACAAGAACTCCAACACAGGAGTTGTCTTTAAAAAAAAAAAAAAAAAAGGAAGTATTCAGGAAATTTTTAATTTTTTATTTATTGTTGAACATTTCTTTTCTCCTCCTCCCACTGATACCCCTATGAATATATATATATATGTATGTATATATATATATGTATGTATATTTATATTTATTATATAATTAAGTGTCTGAGACTGGATTTGAACTCAGGTCCTCTTAACTTCAGAGCTGGTGCTCTTTCCACTTTGCCATCTGGCTGCCCCTGAATAATTTTTAAAATGCAAAATAAGACCTTAATATTCATAGTACAAATTTCCACATCAGCTTTGTCCAAAATTACATGTTGGAGGGGCAGCTAGGGGGCACAGTGAATAGAGCACCAGCCTTGAATTCAGGAGGACCCGAGTTCAAATCTGGTCTCAGACACTTAACACTTCCTAGCTGTGTGACCCTGGGCAAGTCACTTAACCCCAGCCTCAGGGGGAAAAAAAATTACATGTTGGAAGGACTTTGAAATGAAAAATAAAGACAGTGATCCAAGCCTTCAGTGTATTCCACTGTTCCTTGTAGAGTATCTAATCTCACTTTTTAAAAAAGATTAAGTAATCATTATTTTCCCAAAGTCCTCAGCATCAGGACCCCAAAGGATTGGGTTATAGCTCCAATAAGTGATGGAGATCGAGCCCGGTATTGATGTAAATGGCAGCTCCAAAGGGACTCAAAGACTCACTGAAGAGGTCTCTCTCTTGGCCCATGTGGAAGAAGAGAAATATCTGCATCACGTGCACAGAAGTAGCAACAGAGCTTTGGGGAGAATCTCAGCCATGAGGAACGTGATAGCGCTGGTCCCAGGAAGTGACTGAGCTGGAGGACAGCTGCGGGGAGCACAGAGAGTTCTACCACACCAGAAGGAAAATCCAGATGGAGAGCTGAGCTGAAAGCTGTGGTTCAGCAGAGCAAGAAAATCTGCACAACCAGTGAGTATCACAGCAATAGCAACATCAAGAGAAGGGAGGGAATGTGCAGACCCTAGAGGAATGTACCAATGAGAGGTTAACTCCAACCAAGCTTCTCAAGGCCAATTGAGCTAAGAACTACACTAAGTTTGCCTGAGCATTGCTGATCATCAGGAAGAAGAGCTCAGCAGAAGGAGGTTATTTCTGCTGCCTTTTATGGTTGTTTAATGCTTGGTTAGTCTTAATGCCTCCAGAAGAGCAGGTCCCTTAGAGAAACATAAGTCAAATGTGATTTTGCTCAGTGGCTTATGAGAAATGGGGTGCTGAGTTAGAAAGATTATTAAGAAAAGCTCTGGAGGCTAAACTCAGAGTGTACGCAGAGCTGAGATCCTGAGGAACCAGACACATTAAAATTCATAGATTTATTTCCAAGAGAATGTCAAGTGTGAAAGAAAATCCCCAGAGCTTTAGTGAGAGAATATTGGATACACAGCACTTTAAGAATGTCAGAGAGATTTACACAGTATAGGTTAGATTGTCTACAAACTCAGCTTAGGGGTTGGAAACTTAGCCAGATAGAATATGCACAAAAGGCAGGCGTGACCAACAAAAGTAATATGAACTTATTTTATTTGATAGATAAATAAAATATGTATATATATTTCTACCAAGTTTAATATTGGATTACTTACCATATAGGAGAGGGGATGAGGGAAGGGGAGAAAATTGGAACAAAAGGTTTTGCAAGGGTTAATGTTGAAAAATTATCCATGCATATGTTTTGAAAATAAAAAGCTTTAATAAAAAATGTATATATTATATTGCCCGTGTATATATATATATATATATATATATATATATATATATATATGTGTGTATGCACATATGTGTGTCTATATATATAAGCGACTCCATAGTCTACTCAAACACATTTCACAGCTTCTCACAACCTACAGAGTAAAGGCCACACACCACGGTAGGTCATGAATTCACCAAAATTCAGAGTTGGAAGAGATTTCAAAAACCATTTAATACAGGGATTCCTATCCTCTTGTATTTTGGATGCCTTTGGCAACCTTCCAAAGCCCATGGACCCCTTTTCAGAATTATGTTTTTAAATGCCTAAAATAAAACATATTTTAAAAAAACATTTTTCATGTTTTTCACAAAATATGAAAACATATTTCAAAAGCCTATTGAAACAAGGATACAATTTTTCCCATCCAAATTCACAGGCCCCCTAGAACCCCCTGTTCCCAGGTTCATAACATACATAAAAGAATCCTCTTGCACCATTTTCTTTCCATCAGCAGGTCTGCTTTGATTTCACTACGCAAATAATACATCTCCCCTCCTACCCCAGGATAAGCTGATTTCCTGAAATTTCACCACCATTCTGATTGCCTCAGATTTCCATACTCAACGCTACCTCAACTCACTCTTGGCCTCTACCTTCTGATTGGAGGTGTGGAGGGATGTGCACCAAATGTCTCCCTATGTCTCTTCCTATATGTCACACGATCTTCAGAGAACTCCCTTTATGATCAGCTGCTCTATTTAGTTTGAGTTGGGGAAGGTTTGGGAGGAAGATGTTTTCAAATGTTTTGAGTATAGCCATCTGGAGTGCTGTAAAACATGTATTATCTGTAGATTCAAAAGGGAGGAAGCCACATTATCTTCATTGTCAAATGTGTCAAGATTAGTGTACATGATGCAAATTAATGAAGTATCATGACAGTAATATGGCTCCTGAAAAGCTTCTATGATTTGGAAAAGGGTCTTAATCATTTGAAAAGCAAAGCTGTTCACATGGAGTGAACTTGTTCATTGAAGGTACAATATTTTATTTTTAAACAAATAAGAGTGATTTCATTTGGAGAAAAATTCTTTCCCTAAATTTGTGACTTCATTTTTCAATTACTTTTACCAAAATAAAACTCTATGCTTTACTGAAATAGCACTATTTTTGAGAAATGAGTGATATTTGAAACTCATTTCTTCTTAGGTTGTTCAGGATATTAAACTTAAAGAAGATAATACCTCCATCACATTTCTCCACCTACTAATTTTTATCAACCATTTGTTTTTCTTTCTAACAAAGTCCTTTTTCTAAAAGGTTAAACAAGTAGATCATTGGCTTTGAAGTCAGAAACAAGTGTTTATTCAACACTTCAATGCCTTTGTCGGGCCAATCATGATAGAAACCTATAAATTTCTGTTTGAATATAACCCAAATGACTAGCTATAAATGACCTTGCTATTCTCAGCAGTACAATGATCCACAACTATTCTGAAGGGCTTATGAAGAAAAATCCTGCCCATATCTAGAGAAAGAACTGATTGTGTCTAAAAAACAGATTGAATCTCTCTCTCTCCTCTCTCTCCCTCTCCCTCCTCTCTCTCCCTCCCCCCCTCTCTCTCCCCCTTTCCCTCTCTCTTTTCTCTCTTTTCTCTCCTCTCTTCTCTTCTCTTCTCTTCTCTTCTCTTCTCTTCTCTTCTCTTCTCTTCTCTTCTCTTCTCTTCTCTTCTCTCTCTCTCTCTCTCTCTCTCTCTCTCTCTCTCTCTCTCTCTCTCTCTCTCTCTCTCTCTCTCTCTCCCTCCCTCCCTCCCTCCCTCCCTCCCTCTCTCTCCCTCTCTCTCTCTCTCTCACTTTATTTTTCTCGAGTTGTTTTTTTTTTTTTTTGGTTGGAGTTGAAGATTTATGTTTTCTTTCACAACATAACTTTTATGGAAATGTTTAAAAAAAGAATGGTACAAAACTGGGTTGACTTTTTAATTTAAACATTTTTCATTCTGCTTAAGTTTTCACATGTGAACATACTCTAGTGCTGGCATATCAATCACATCTCTGTTTCATACAAGTCATTCAATCTTAGAGTTATCTTTCTCTACTCAGGAATTTCTTCTACAAAGGCCACCAAAAAATAGGCGTTTTCTCTAACTTTTGCTTTAAAACTTCCAATGACAAAGAACTCACTATCCTCTGAGACAATTTTATTTTGCAATTAATAAAATCCCATAATAAATTAAAAGGAGATGGAGTGCCTTTCTGAGAAACAAATATAACCCAAGTTTTTATTTAACACATTATGTCATATTCAGGTTTTAATTTCCTGTCTCCTCTCACATCTACCTTTTCTAGTTTGCCATAATCATTTCTTTATCTTTGAGTCGAAGCACTGCATGGGTTATTTCCATGTCTCAAACACAATCTACATTTCCTTTGATGTAAGCAATGTCATCATCTTCAAATGATCACATTAGATGAAAGATTCCATCACAGGCACTTATGAGACAAAAAAGGCATTTCTCAGCTCTCTTCCACAACCTGAGCTCCTTTCACAAGGCCAGCAACTCAACCACATTCAAATTTTATTTTATTTTTGTTTGGAGATGTATGCTATTGGCACCAAAAAATAAATAAATTAAATAATATCTATTTGGTACTGGTACTCAAATTTCATTAGGAATAATTAGTGCCAAATGGGACTAATTTCTGCTGCCTGGCTCTTTTAGGATATTGAATAATATAGATTTCCCAATATTTGGTTATCCAACAATAATTGGATTTGGTTTAACTCTGTCAGCTCCTTTTGGGGGAGGCATCTTGCTGAGGGGATGGCTATGACAAGGTGAGGATGCTGGAGAGAAGACGAAGAGAAGGATTAAAATCCAAATTGGTTTTAACTCCACAACCACATATTCCCTGGTGCTGCCCCGCCCCTTTGACTTTCCCTTTGTGTTATAGTCCCCCATTAGACTATAACCTTCTAGAGGGCAGGGACTGTCTCTTTTTCTTATTTGTATCCTTAGGGTTTAGTACAATGCTTGGTACATAGTAGGTACTTTAATGATCTAAACTGAATACCCAATAAGTGATCATCTGGATTCTACTTCAAAATTTCCACTGAAAAGAAAGCCATCATTTCCGATGACAAATGCATGCCATATGGACATGTTGCTCTGGTTGCTAGGAAGTCTATATTAGCTTCTTTGCAATTTATAGGGATTGCTCTCAGTTCTGCTCTAGCCAATGGACAACCTTGTCTGTTCTCACCTGAAGTCCTTCAAAAGCAAAGTTATTATGTCCTGCGTTCTCTCTACCCCTCCCCAGCTCTTTTCAGGCTTAACATCCCTGGTTCCTTCAATCAAGCTTCATAAGACATCTCTCCCAAGACCATCCATCATCTTAAAACGTCTCCTTCCTCAGAATGCTCTCCAAGTTAGCACTGCTCTTTCTAAAGCAGGGCTGTCGCCAGTCATCATGGTATATATCTGGTCACTGAACCCAGATGGCTCTGTAGGGGAAAGTGAGGCAGGTGACCTTGCCCAGTCCTCCCTCACTTCAATCTAATTCATTTGCATGTCATAGCATCCTCTCCATGATGCCATGGTCCTCTTCAAGAACAAAGAACAAACCACAACAAAAGATCTTTTGAAAACTGAATTATCTGTATAAATATATGTATATATGTTGGGTTTAACATATATTTTAACATGTATGACATATATTGGATTGCTTGTCATCTAGGAGAGGGGATGGGGGGAAGGAGGGGAAAATTTGTAACACAAGGCTATGCAAGGGTCAATGTTGAAAAATTATCCATGCATATATTTTGAAAATAAAAAGCTTTAATAAAAAAAACAGAATTATCTAGCTAAATCCTACCATTGTTACATATGAGGAAACTGAGGCATTAAGTGATAAAGCAATATGATCAAGGTAACATGGATACCAAGTTGCAGAAATGATACTCAACTTTACATCCTTTGGTACCATCTCAAGCATTTTTTTCATCACACAGAGCTACCAAAACTTTCTGATCATGGGCTATCCCACAAATTTTAAATCCCATTATTGCCCTACATGCAACTTCCATTCCATGTGGAATAGGCAACTGGATGCTACCATAAATTCTTGCTTCTGTCAAACAAAGACAAAAGCAAAAAGAGTCTTTTTTCCTTAAGAAATTTACAATCCAACCAAAGAAGATGACATATACCTATATAGAAGGATGAAGTCTATTTTAAATATGAGATTGTTTTTAGAAATTTCATTCAATCAAACACACACACACACACACACACACAGCAGACAGGCTTCCACAGGAGGCTTTAAAAAATCAGCTAAAAGATACAATAAGGCCAGATTACAGGGACTAGAAGCCCATCATTAGGTAAGGAATCTGAATCAGCAAGATAACTAAAACAAACTCTGGCCTTCACCTTTAAATGTTAAGCTCAGAAGAGTCAAGGCAGATGACCTTTCAACTGTCTTTCATGAACAACCTTCACCTACATCCGTGTGTAACACATCTAGAAGGCAGAAGGATCAGCACATGCACCAAAAATCATTAACTCAAAAGGATATGTGGTTGTTCACGGTGAAATTGAAGAAACTTAACCCAAGATAGGGAATGACTCCAAGGACTGTTGGCACAAAGTCATTGTACAAAGATTTTAGACCTTTTCCACAGGATTATCTTTCGAGCAAATTAATACCATGTCTGATCAAATATAGTCCCTGAAAAAATTCTTCCACTGATTAAATCATCTACAGCATAGGGGATTCTATGGGGGGACTCACAGAACTCAATATGTTTGCCCAAGGTCACACTGTGGTGTAGTGTTCAATCACCGTCAGTCATGGATTACTCTTCTTGACCCCAATTTGGGGTTTTCTTGGCAAAGATACTGGAGTGGTTTGTCATTTCCATCTCCAGCCCATTTTATAGATGAGGAAACTTGGGGTTAAATGACTTGTCCAAGATCACACAATAAATTCTAAGGCTAGATTTGAAATGAGACCCTCCTGACTCTAAGCCCAGTGGCTCCAGGTATTTTCACCTAGCAGGTGCAGGGTCACACTAATACAATACATAACTAGTATATGTCAATGATATAAGATAAATTCACATCTTACTGTCTTTGCCCAGAATGCATTCCTTTTCTCACTGACACCTCTTAGAATCCCCAACTTCCTTAAAAACTCAGCTCAGTGTCCACTTTCTACAAGAAGCCTTTCCCAACTTCCTCAGCTACACACACACACACACACACACACACACACACACTCTGCATTGTATTCAGAAAACAGATTTGTTGAACAGAACCAGAAGATCGCTGTACACTTCAATGCTGTATGAGGATGTATTCTGATGGAAGTGGATATCTTCAACATAAAGAAGATCCAACTCACTTCCAGTTGATCAATGATGGACAGAAACAACCACACCCAGAGAAGGAACACTGGGAAGTGAATGTAAAGTGTTAGCACTACTGTCTATCTACCCAGGTTACTTATACCTTCGGAATCCAATACTTAACGTGAAACAAGAAAATTGGATTTATACACATATATTGTATCTAGGTTATACTGTAACACATATAAAATGTATGGGATTGCCTGTCATCGGGGGGAGGGAGTAGAGGGAGGGAGGGGAAAATTTGGAAAAATGAATACAAGGAATAATGTTATAAAAAAATTACTCATGCATATATACTGTCAAAAAAAATTTATAACTATAAAATTAAAAAAAATAATAATAAAAAAACAGATTTGTTAGAAATATATATTCATTTATATAAATATAATTCATATAAGTAATTATATGGAAATAATTAGTTGGAAGTTTAATTGGCACTAATTTTCCTTTTCAAATCAAGAATCCCACTTCATAAGGGAATTCTTATTTTTCCACAAGACCTCTAAGATGATTCTAAGCAATTCTATTCAACCAAAAAGCTTACTATAAAGTTACAAAAAAAAAAAAAAAAGAATAGAATGCTCCCATAATCCAAAGGGAAAACAACACAGGGACACATAATAACTTAATAACATATAGAGTTAAGGACTCTCAAATGAGATTAAGATGTTGCACAATAAAGACAAATGCAAATGAATGAAATTTTGTTTAAAAAAAACACAGGAAATATTTGTATCTATCTTTTTAAAATTACAATATATTCTAATCAATTGACATGGGAATGTTAATCTTAGGCTCAACAGTTGAGAGTCTTGAGCTAGTAATCAAGTTATTTCATTAAATTTTGAGACTTTCAGAAACTCAGTCTTCAACCCCTCACTGTTCCCCTATAATCCCCTTCCTCTTCCCCCCTCTACCTCTCTCCCCTTTCTCTTCCTCCCCCCTCCCTTTGTGAACTGTTTCTTTTTTGTCCCTCCCCCCCCAAAAAAAAAAATCTAACTAGCACAATGCTTAGCACATAGTAAGTGCTAAATAACTGCTTGTTTCCTGACACGAACACTAACCCTCTATCTATCCATTAGACCATGCTGTCTCCCTTTTGAAAACACACAGAATTTTTTTTAAGTCCTTAAAGTTCATTCTCAATTTTTCAACAAACAAAAACCTAATCCCTTAATAAGTAGATTTTTTTTTTATTTTGACTTTCTCATTTCTTTAGGTTTTCCTTTCTTTCCAATGGAAATATTCCCCTTTTAAGTTTTCTCCCTCAAAGCCAAGGTACTTAAAACACTAAAGGGGAGAATGGACAGGGGAGCAAAAAAAAAAAAAAAAAAAAATTAAAGCAATTACGCATTGAGTGACTTTGAGAACTTGGGGCAAGTGAAGAAAAGCCTCTGCTATTTTTTAATATACCAGACAACACTGTTTTGTGAATCTAATAAGCTATACACATAAATTGATTCAGTTTTTATTAATTCCTTTAAGGGCTAGTCACTCTTGTTCCCAAGGATTTCCACTCCCCAGCCCCATAACTTCCAAGATATTTTAACTTCCATAGCTGTGTGACCCTGGGCAAGTCACATAACCCCAGACTCAGGAAAAAATATATATAATATATATATATATATCCCTTCCTGGCCACCATTTCCCATGTTTCTCCTCTATTAGAATGTAAGCTCCTAGAGGAAAGGACTGGCCTTCCATTTTGTATTCATTGAGCAAAGGACTTGGTATTTAAGCTTAATAAATGCTTTTTTATTTATTCATTTTCAATTCTCTCATTTTATTTTGAGGTTCATAAATTAACCAAGTAATTGGCAATGTAGTTTAAAAAAAAAAAGGAGCCTTAAATCTGAAGAACTAATCTTGTCATAGGGCAAAACCTGAATTCAAATCCAGTCTCTGCTACTTACCACTTATAAGACTTTGAGCAAGGCCCTTCCCCTCTAGACCTCTCTATAACATGATTGGACTAGATGACTTCTAAGATCCTTTCCAGTTTATAATCTGTGATCCCATGTTTCTAAATTAAATTAAAATTTTTAAACTTTTTTATTAAATATTTATTATATTTTAAATATAAATTATGAATATATAAATATTTTATTGTATTTTAGATGTAAGTCATAACTATAAATTAAAAATAAATAAATGAATGAATATTTTAATTACTACAAAACACACACATATGTGTAAGTGTGTGTTGTTGTTCAGTCATTTTTCAGTCGTGTCTAACTCTTCATGACCCCATTTGGAGTTTTCTTGGCAAAGATGCTGAAGTAGATGACCATTTCCTTCTCCAACTCATTTTACAGATGAGAAAACTGAGGCAGATAAGGTTACATGACTTATCCATGGCTAGTATATGTTTGAGGTCAGATTTGAACTCAGGAAGATGAGTCTCCCTAACTACAAGCCTAGTGTTCTATCCTCTGCAGTGTCACTTAGCTGAGATAAATATAGATAAACATAGATAGATAGATAGATAGATAGATAGATAGATACACACACACACACAGACATACAGATGGCAAACCACTCCTGTATCTTTGCCAACAAAATTTTAAGTGGGGTCACTAACATATATGTATTATGTATATGCACATACATGTATGCATATGTGTGTACATGTTTGTATATACATGTATGTGCATATATGAGCCTATTTATAAGCATATGACTACTTGTCAATATGGAAGAATGTCTATCAATATTGATAGATGACAGACAGATATATAGCTAGATGATTTTTTTTCATACTGAGGCAAATTGGGATTAAGTGACTTGCCCAGGGTCACACAGCTAGGAAGTGTTAAGTGTCTGAGATCAGATTTGAACTCAGGTCCTCCTGACTTCAGAGCTGGTGCTTTATCCACTGCACCACCTAACTACCCCCAAATTTTCTTTTAAAATAAATTCAAGGCTTCCTTCCATGATTTGGAAATGTCTAAGAATAGCACCTTGCTAGATGAATGACAAGCCCCTCACTGAAGCATGGAAAGCCCCTCTACTTCAATCCATTTCCTCGGATGAGGTAATATGGACCCTCCCTAGTTGGATTAATAAGGGTCTCATCTGGAAAACTACCAACCCCCTTCCAAAAGTATATCAATTCAACTCAACAAGCTCTAACTAACTACCTACTATGTGTTAGGTACAGTGTAGCACCCACCCCAGCCCAAACCCCCATCAGAAATCCAAACTTCCTTAGAGGAAGCCCACCTGAGTGACTTATCACTTAGCAACCAGTTCTGGGCATGTGCCAGCTCCCTTAAACAACATCAGGATGATCTTTCTGACGCCAGTGTCAGCAAATGCAGCTGACTCCACTTAACATCCTTCCTGCTAATAATTACAAGCTTCACAATTGGGGTGACCATCCAGCACTGTGCCAAGGGAGGCTTTGCACCACTCAGCTTTGGACATAAAACTTCATTAAAAGCTCCTGGGCTACCAACTTAAACTTCAGAGGACTCATTTTTGAGCAAAAAAGCAAACAAAGCAAAACAAAACTCATTTTTTAACAAAAACAAACAAAAACCACTGTTTTTTTAAGGGCCCACTCAGTTGAACAATTTTAACTTTCCTAGAGGAAGCTGAATCTGCATCAAAAATCACCTTTAGCAGAATTGAACCAGAAGTTTAAAAAAAAAAAAAAAAAAAAAAAAAAAAGTTCTACAGATCTCAGAAGATATGCAAGTTTACAAAATTTACAGAGATTATGCCATTTGATCCCCACAACAATCCTAGATGGGAGGTATTCCAGGTAGTGTTGTTCTGCCCAATTCTATAAATAAGGAAATGGATAAATCAAGTGGCTTTACCCAAAGTCATACTAGTATGGGCAAAACATTGGACTGGAAGTCAGAAGACCAGAATACTTAGTAACTGTACCACCCTTGGCTAGTCACTTAACTCTGTTTGCCCCAATTTCCTCATCTATAAAATGAGCTGGAGAAAGAAATTACAAACCACTGCAGTATCTTTGCCAAAAAAAAATCCCAGATGGAGTCACAAAGCGTCAGATACGACTGGAAAATAACTGAACAAGCAATTATTGAGTAGAAAAAGCATTGAGTTAAGTTTACAAGACCCGGGTTCTAATGTTATCTTTTATATCTGCTGCCTCTGTGACCTTGTGCACTTCTCTTCTCTGCGGACTTCAGTTTCCTCATCTATAAAATGAAAGAGGCTGAGCTAAATGACCATGGAGGTCTCTCCCAACTCTAGACTATAAGATGGGGATAACAACAACATCTACCTCCCAGAGCTGTTGTAAGGATGAAATGCAATAATATTGGCAAAAAGCACTTAGAGTGCATGGACCATAGTAAGTACTTTAATCAATGCTTCTGATGAGGTCCTGAATAGTGTTTTGGACCAAGAGAAACTAAAGAATTGACTCCTGAGACAAGCAGGGAAAGGGCACTGATAGAGATCAGTTTAGTCACATGTTCCCATCCTTTGGGGAGGTTGTCCAGTCTGAAATCCAAGTTATGTCAAACTCCTGAGAATCACCCTAGAGGTCTGGAGCAGTCTCATCTTGCCATGTCCTGTCAGAAATTCCACTAATTTTTGCATTGCATCAAGCTGTCTCCCTAAACAGGAACTTTTTATATATATGATTAGATCTAAAAAGAGTAGCCTATATTGTAAGAAGCTACCCCTCAAAATTGGCTTTCACACAAGAGAAAAAATCAAAACAAAAGCTTCTTTTGAGAAATGCTGCTAAAACCAAAATGCTAAAATTAAATTTTCTCTATAAATAAATTTCTCTATAAATTTTCCCTGTTGCCTTCCTTTGGATCAGTTAGCAATGACACTCTGCCTTGTGGTGCTTTTCTCCCTACTTATTCTTCCCATGCCACCATTGTATCTCCCCTAACTCCATGCTTTCCAACCCCATTTCTCCCTCTCATGGGTAAATAACTCTTTTAGGGTGCTGGCCCTTTCAGGATTTAGCCTGCCAGCTAAGGGCATTCTCCAACCTCATGGGGTGCTCTCTTTCTACTGGATGATTGTCAGTTCCACTGAAGAACTTGTCTTTCATATTATCTCCCACAGTATCTCATATTTACCATTCCCGGTGGTCTACTGTATCCCTTCATTTTGTTGTTGTGTTGTATCACAATTCTTTTTTATTGTCCTGACTCAGTTTCCCTAATTGTTCTGCCTCAATCCCCTTAATTGCAAACCCTCCCCACTTCAGGTTCATGAAGACTGATATAACTCAGGGCTATTTGCTCTAAGGTTATAAATTGTCAATGTGTAAACTCAGAAAGAGGGACTCCAGACTTTGTGTCTGGAGTCCAACACTTTCTTAACTCCTAGATTGTTAGGATTTGTGGTCCTACCCCTCAACCTGTCAGAACTGAATTAATGGTTCCTGCCTGGAGATTCCTGATCACCAGAGTTTGGACCCCCTGCCTTTGTTTAGCTACTGTGTATAAATATGTCATTGAGAACTCCCATGGGCTGCTGTATACTTTGGACATCAGCCCTGGGGGCAGCATGCCCCCAGCACAATCTCTCCCTCTCAGAAATCCAAATAAATTATTAAAAACTCTCTAATCTCTATCTTGCCTCAGTTTTTCTGGCATTACAAAAGCTGTGCAACCTGGAGCCAGGTAACTTGTCCTCTGCCTCAGTTTCCCTATCTGCAAACCAGGGCCAATAGTACCACCTACTTCACAGGGTTTATGTAAGGATCAAATGAGATGTCTGTAAAGTACTTCACAAAATTTAAAGCCACATAAATGCTAGCTATTATTATTTAATTATAATATGCTTTATATAATTTATAATGCTTTTATAATTATTATTAGTATTATTGTTTTATTTATAAGACTATAGTATGTTATATGCTATGTTATTTAT
Organism: Sminthopsis crassicaudata; assembly: GCF_048593235.1. Lineage (NCBI taxonomy): Eukaryota > Metazoa > Chordata > Mammalia > Dasyuromorphia > Dasyuridae > Sminthopsis > Sminthopsis crassicaudata. Next base: position 290,656,209 of record NC_133621.1, read on the forward strand.
TATATTGTTTAATTTTTTAATATTTAATTATTGTTGTTTGTCCTTCATTCTGGAAGAGGACCAGTCAAATCAGGAAGGTGTTGCCATGACATGCAAGTGAATTGGATTTCAATGAGGAAGCTGTACAAAGTCACCAGCTTCACTTTCTCTTCCAGAACATCTGGGTCCAGTGGCCAGATATAGACCAGGATGACTAGAGATGGTCCAGGATGCAGTGGGAGCCTTTTTAAGCTAAGCTCGTTAACAAGTCTCAGTTTGATGGAGGTTCAGTGAATAGGGCTAGGTAACAAATGAGGGGAAAATGTCCTCTTTTACCAAGTTTAAAAAAAAAAAAGTTAATCTGAGAGGGGAAAACCTTCAGGGTTTCAGGACAAAACAGAATTTATTGCTATTTATACTCACTCAGGGCCAACAAACAATGACCAAATGAGGATAAAAGTCTCTCTGGGATCTATTGTTGGCCAATCAATGAAAGCCAAAGTGATTTGGTTTTAAAGAATGAAACCCAAGATATCTTGCAAGATTTCAGCCAACAAAACTATTAAATGTTATAGGCCATATTCAAAACCAAATTCACTTAAACAGACATCATAATAGCATCTTCCATAGGTGTTGTAAGGATTAAATGAAATAATTTGTAAAGCAAAATGTCTAGCACTTAGGAGGGGGCTTAATCAATTCTTGGGTCCTTCCTACTTATGTCTAAGGAAAGGGACAACTGAACCCTAAGGTTCAAGCACCACCTTTACTACTTTCCACCCATAAACTGTGTAATCCAAAATGGTGCAATGGCTTCTGGTGTTACACATAGATCCAGTGGTATATCTGATTCTTTCCTAATCAGAAGAGATTTCTTTCCCAAGAATCATCTGCTTTCATCTAAAGGCCTAAACCCTTACAATTCTTTCAAATTCATTAAGGATTAATTGACATCTACTTCACTTTTCACCAATTCAACAGAGATATCTAGGCTTTCTGTGACTGTATTAATTAAAGTGGGATTATACTAAATTTCAAACAAAAACACAAATATCTTTAAGAGAGAATATCCATAAAAATAAAAATAAAAATTCTGATTCTCACTTTACACTGGTTATATTTTTGCCTTGGTCTTAGAATTACTCATCTGAAAAATTTAGATTGCTCATCATATTATGTAAGTCCCAACTAGAGTTATAATTTTCATGGCTAATATCCTACATCCAGAGTCTCAAATTCCAACTACTCATCAAGTTTTATAGGAATCCAGAAACCAAAGCAACTTAAGCAAATCCAAATTAAGCACAAAATATGAAACCTTGAAAGTGAGAAGAAAGAAAAACTGGTGAAACGAGAATGTGTTTAAAAAAAAAAAAAAAAAAAAAACCACTTTTGTCACCTTGAAAGTGGCAGTACTGATTAGAAAACTATTAGATTCAACAAATGCCTAAGCATCTACAAAATGCAAGTCCTGGTCCTAGGCAAAAACAAGAAGTCCTGCTTCAAGGAGCTTCTAGTCTACAAGTATGTACCAAATCAGTCAAAAACAGGCAAAAACAAGTGCTCACTGTTGAGGGAATTAGAACAGTAGGTTATAGTGAAAATTGAGTGAACCACACTGATTCCATCTTTTGAATCAATTTTGGAACTAGTTCAGTTCCCTTTCTCTTTAATTATTGATATGGTTCAGTTCCTATCTTGTGAGAAAACTCTATTCGATTGCAGGACTTGTGAAAAACTTTATGCCATTATTTAAATTTGCCTGAGAATCTGGACCACCTGTATCTGCTCTTTAGAGACCCTTAACTAAAAACCCAGGTGATGCTGACCAGAAACCCCATCAAACCCAAAGACTAATGCAAGTTCTCATAATTTGTCTCAAGCAACCCATATGTCTTATTTGAAAACTAGCTCTGAGTTTATTACTTCTGTTTCTTTGTTTACAGATACTTGGGTGAATAGGAAAACTTTTTCTGATCTCAATGAGTTGCACTTTTCCTCTCCCAATTTTTCCTCCAATTAGAAATCAAATTTCCTAATTTTGCATATTACTTGTTTTCTTTTAATTAATTGGTCTTATACACTTCCAATGATCTTGTGATGAAGAGAGCCATCTACATTCAGAGAGAGGCCTCTGGGAACTGAGTATAGATCACAACATAGTATTTTTCACTTTTTTGTTGTTTGTTTGCATTTTATTCTCTCTTATTTTTCCAGTTTGGTTTGATTTTTCTTGTGCAGCAAGATAATTGTATAAATATGTATGCATATATTGGATTTAACATGCATTTCAAAGTCCGATTCTTTTTGTACAGCAAAACAACTGTTTGGTCATGTATACATATATTGTATTTAATTTATACTCTAACATATTTAACATGTATTGGTCGACCTGTCATGTTGGGGGTGGGAAGGAGGGGAAAAAATTGGAACAAATGGTTTGGCAATTGTCAATGTTGTAAAATTACCCATGCAAATATCTGGTAAATAAAAACTATTAAAAAAATAATAATAAAATAAATAAATCGCTATGCTTGGAAAGAGATCATGGTACACGGCAACAAGAAGATTATACAATGATCAATTCTGATGGATGTGGCTTTCTTCAACAATGAGGTGACAGCTCAATTCCAATAGACTAATGATGAGGAGAACCATCTGCATCCAGAATAATAAATGTGGAAATATATTTAGAAAAACTGTACATGTTTAACATAGATTGGATTACTTATTGTCCAGGGGAGGGAGAGGGGGAAGGGAAGGAGAAACTGAAAACTGAGTGGATGCCCATCAGTTGGAGAATGGCTGAATAAGTTATGGTACATAAATGTTATGGAATATTATTTTTCTATAAGAAATGACCAGCAGGATGATTTCAGAAAGGCCTGGAGAGACCTACAGGAACTGATGCTGAGTGAAATGAGCAGAACCAGGAGATCATTATATACAGCAACAACAAGATTTATGTGATGATCAATTCTGATGGGAATTGATGCAATCATCCTAAACAATGAGATGGATTCAGACCAGTTCTAAGGGTCTGTGATGAAGAAAGCCATTTGCACACAGAGAGAGGACTGTGGACATCAAGTGTAGACCACAACATAGTATTTTCACTCTTTTTGTTGTTTACTTGCATTTTGTTTTCTTTCTCATTTTGTTTCTCTTTTTATCTGATTTTTTTTGTGCAGCATATTTGTGGAAATATGTATAGAGGAATTGTACATGTTTTACATATATTGGATCACCTGTGGACTGGGGGAGGGGTGGAGAGAAGGGAGGGAAAAAATTAGAACTCAGGGTTTTATAGGGATGAATGTCGAAAAATATTCATGTATCTATTTTGAAAATAAAAAGCTTTAATTAAAAAAGAAGACTATCTTTGCTTATATCTTAAAAATTAAAAAGCTATTATTAAAAAAATAAAAAGAGATACTGAGGTGGAATTGGCTGGATATTGGGGAAGAGAAGTGAATAAGAGAGAAGAGTCAAAATGGATCAGTGGGAGAATGGCAGAGTCAATCATGTAACTGTACTAAAAAAAAGTGCTTAAGGGTGTGATCTTCTACCTCTTCAGAGATCAAATTCTGTTTCCATTCTGTGACTTCCGTAGAGTATGAGACCAAGGATAATTTTATTTGATCAAAGATAGATGAGAAAATTCCCATAAACACAAAACATTAACAGGACTCTGTGACTTGAAAAAAATGGTTAACACATTGGATGCCCCATTTCTAAAACTCAGAGCTCCCCATGTCACCTTGCTATTAAACTCCCCTCAAAAAAATTTAAAAACAGCTTCAATATTTCCCCATTGCCTCCAGGAGAAAATACAAACTCCTCAGCCTGGCATGTAAAGATTTCTATAATAAGACTTGTTAAGTCATTTCAGTTGTGTTCCACTCTTCATGACCCCGTTTTGGGGTTTTCTTGGCAGAGATACTGGAGTGGTTTGCCATTTCTGTCTCTAGGAAGAGCTGAACAAAGTGTATTTGAATATAATGGAATATTATTACATTGTAAGAAATGGTGAAAGTGAGGAATTCAATGAAATGTGGGAAGCCTTGTATGAGCTGATTAGGAGCAAAGCCAAGCAGGACCAATATAATATACATAATGACCACAAAAATATAAAAGAACACAATTAAAAGCCACTAAAATTAAAATTCATGTACTCCAGAACCAGGATTGATCCAAGACTAAAGAGAAAATGTTTATCTTCTCAGTGAAGAATAGATTTTGGGCTATAACAAAATGAGGCGTTCTCTGTTAGATCTAAATCATTGATCCTATTTCTAAGACAAACATCATAGTTCAAACCTTTCATTTCAGAGATGAGGAAACTGAGGCTGAGTAAAGTGGCAAATGAGAGATTAAGGATTTGAACCTAATTCTTTCAATTCTAAATGCAACCTCCTTCCATACTGCCCATATTATTATTCATGTGACTTTGTTTTGCTTAACTATTACTTTTTATTAGCAAGAGTATTAAATATAAGCTCCATTTTTATTTTCAAAATGAAAATTAGTTCAAAAGAAAAATTTGTTCGGCCTTAAAAAATAAATCTTCCCTAAAAGAAATGTTAACTATCTTTTAAAATTTAATATAATTTATTTAATATTTCCCCCATTATATTCAAAACAAATTTACATTTGTTTTTAAGATGTTTGAGTTCTAGATTGTCTCCCTTATCCCCACCCACAATTAAGAAACCACATGTGAAGTCAGGCAAAACATTTCCATAAAAGTCAACTTATGAAAGAAAATATAGATCTCCCACCCTAATGAAAATAAAATCCTTCAGAAAAATTAAGTTTAAAAAAGAGAGACAGAGAGGGGAAAATAAAATGCTTCATTTTGTATCAGACACAACCAGTTCCTTCTCTGGGTATGGATAGGATTTTTCCTCATAAGTCCTTCAGAGTAATGGTGGATGATTATACTACTGAGAATAGCAAAGTCATTTAAAGCTGGCCATCCCAAAAACACTATTACTTTGTGTACAATACATTTCACTCTGCTTGAGTGATTTTCCACGTTTATTGTGGGGTTTTTTTCTGAGAACATCCTGCTCATTATTTCCCAGAAAATGATAATATTCCATCATATACATGCCACAGTTTATTAAGCCAAACTCCAATTGACAGGCAAACCCTCAATTTCCTTTTTTTTTTTTTTTCTTCTCTGAGAGGAGAACAACTGAATATTTTTGTACATATACTTCATTTTCCTTTTTTTCCTGAATCTTCTTTTGGTTTTTTCCCCCAATCTCTTTTGGTATTCATGACTAGTAATAGTGTTTTTAGGTCAAAGGATATGCATGAATTTATAGCTCTTTGGGCACAGATCACATCTTTTGATCATTTATCAATTAAGGCATGGATCTTATTTTTTATAAATTTGTCTCAGTTCCCTTTATGTTTGAGAAATAAGATCTCATCAGAGAAACTCTTTGAAAATTTTTTTACTATTACTGTTGCTAACTGCATTTCTCCCCATTTATTCCCTCTCCTTTCACCCTGTCTCTCTTCAGAAGTATTTTGATATTGACCATTCCCTCCCCCAATGTGCCCCCTCTTTTATCACCCCACCCTTGCCATAGCCTATTCCCCTCCTATTTTCCTGCAGGGTAAAAAAGATTTCTATACTCCTATTGAAGATGTTTGTTATTTCCTATTTGGGCCAATTCTGATGAGAGTAAGTTTCACTCATTTACCTCTCCTCCCTTTCTTCCCCTCCACTGTAAAAGCTCTTTCTGGCCATTTTATGGCAGATAATTTGCACTTCTCCCTTTCCTATTCTCTCAGAGAAATGTTAACCTTCTTAATAGATCACCACACCCGAAGAAGAATGACAAGAAACCTTTTTTTTAAGTCTGACAGGAGTAAGATCTAATGTTCCTTCTCATCACATGAAAAAACTGTAAAGTCATCATCTACCTGACATTTACTGCTAATATGACATATATATAAGGAAAATGGAGAAAAATATAGTTCATTTTCTGTTCAATCTAGTCATCTTTTAGAAAAGTCTTTGGAAATTTATAGGAACAAAAGGAGGGAAGATTATTTTCTTCATCTAAAATAGACTCAATTTCTTTATATCTTTGAAACCATCATCTTCCTTACTGAACATCAAAAAGGAAACTGGTTCAATGTCACAAAAAACTATCTGTGAATAAACTAGAACTTGAACACAGCTCCCTTCTCACTCCAAATTCAGCCCTTGTTCAGCATAACAAGATGGAAGGTGCTAGCATCTCTTCTTAATTGCATGCTCCAAATCACAAGGAAAATAGGCGAAAATCAATAATAAAATTATTTCCGTTCTTTGGAAAAAAGCAATATCAAAATAAACTTATCTGAGCCAATAAGAGTTCAGATTTGGATAAGATTCTCAGTCATTTATCTCAGTTTGGAAAAAGCAAGTCACAAGAGTTGGGTCCTTCCTTTATCATTTTTTGGCTCTAAAGACCTGTTATTTCAGGCATCAATCTCACCTTGATGGCACATATAGAGGTGATGCCCAGTGCACATAGCATTAGACCTGAGTCAAGAAGACTTCGTTTAAAGTCAGCCTCAGATACTTACTAGCTCTGGGATCCTGACCAAGTCACTTAGTTTCTGTCTGCTTTAGTTTCAAACTTTAAAGTACTATATAAACACTAGCTATTATTATTTCAAGATATATTAGGAATGCATCTAGAAAGGGGAGTAATGGTTACCATAAGCTAGCATAGTTTCATCATGAACAAGTTAGACAAAATCCATTGAATTTCCTTTTGACAGTATTATTATACAGTCGAAGAGATGAATGCTGTGGGTCTAGTCTGCCTAGATTTCACCAGGGTTTGCTTAAGTATCGCATTTTCTTCTCATGGAGAATATGGAGAGATATGGACTAAACAATAACACAATTGTCTAGATTTAAAAGTGGCTGATAATGGTTCACTGTCAACATGACAGAAGATCTCTAGTAAAGTATCCCAGCAATGGATCTGTGCCATTTAACATTTTTATTGATGAGTTGGATTAAGGCAGAAATGTCATGTTCATCAATTTGAAGAATATATTGAGCTGAGAATGCTGATCAACACACTGAATAACAGAAGGCTTTTGATAAACTAGAGAATGCAACTTGAAAATAAAATTCAGCAGTGAAAAAATGTAAAATCTTGCACTTTAAAAATTAATTTCATACAAACAAGATGGAGAAAATATAGACAGATCTCAATTGATCTGAAGACGACCTAGGAGAGTTAGTAGACCGCGTCATGGCAATAGCCCCCAAAAAAAGAATTTGATGTTGCATTACCTGTTTAAGAGAACAGGTTCTAGCAATAAGAAGGAGACAATCCTGCTATACTATGCCCTAGAATATGGACATTCCCAAAGTTTTACAACATTAATAACCTGGAAAGGATCTAGAGAACAGAAAGGAGTTCTCCTTTCTATATGAAAACTATGAAATATGAGTATTACTTGAAGCAATCTGGCAATCTGAGCTTGAAGAAGAGAAGATTTTGGGGAGAAATGAAAACTTTTCAAATACATAGAAAAGGAATAAGAAGTCTTTTGGATGATTCCAGAGGGGAAAACTTTAAACAATGGGTAGGACTGTTCAAATTTAAATTCTTGTAACAACCAAAATGAATCTAAGTGGTGTCATAGTCTCCACAATACCAATACTGAAGTCAAGAAAATTCATCTTTGGCAGTTTAAATCCAGCTTTATTATTATTATAATTATATATACATACATATAATTATTATAATACATTTATCAACTGTGTGAACCTGGGCAAGTGCCTCAGTTTCCTCATCTGTAAAATGAGCTACAGAAAGAAATGGCAAACCGCTCCAGGATCTTTGTCAAGGAAATCCTAAATGAGATCATGAAGAGATGGACACGACTGAATGAACAATAACCAAAAAACCAAAATAGTAGAAAATGGAATGGGCTACTCTCAAGAGGTTACAGATTCTTGGAAGTATTTCAGAAGGGCCTAAAAGTCCATTTGTCTTATATTCTATAGCAGGGTATATAGCTAGCCAACAAGATCCCTTTTATTATTCAAATTCTGAGTCTGTATATACACACAGAACAGATACCAGGCTGGAAATTCTTTTATCCTCATCATTTTTATCATAGCCAAAGCAGGATGAATTACATTCAAAACTCTTAAAATATTTTGTGGAGACCAGTATAACACACTGTCCATATGAAAATAATCTTTCTAGTAAAGTATTTGAAATAGAAGTTGAAAGCTAACAAAATTTGAAATCAAATAAAAATTAAAAGACATTTCTAGCTAAACTGTAGCATGGTATAGTAGAAATGATACAAGCCAGAAAATCAGATCTGAGTTCCATTCTTGGCTCTAAGACCAGTTACATGATCTTGCCAAAATTCCTTATTCTCACTGAGCTCAGTTTCCCCATCTGTCAAATGGGAATCCTAATTTTTGCACTACCTATCCTACAGAGCCAGGATAGGTCAAGTGCCTGTCCGACTTAAAATCCTACAGAAATAAATCGTTATGATTCATAACTATTTGAGAAGAAGTTACTTAACATCTCTAGGTTAAAATTCCTTACCTCTAAAACATAATGTTTTACCAACTTCACACTTGAGAAATGGAAACATATACAAGCCATGGCATGACAGATTGGGATTGTGTTGACCTTTGCCTAAAGTATTTATTACATCCCTTAGACATTTACCAAAGTTCATCACTCACTACAGGATGCAATCTAAGATGGCTGGGAGGAAAGCACTGAGTTGAGATAAATGTCAGTGTAGTATAAGGGGAAAAGTCCTGGATTTGGCTTCAAAGAACCACAGCTCAAATCCCTGGTCTGCCCATTACTGTCTGGTTGACTTGGTACCACTTTGCAAGATGATCTCTGGGATCTAATACAGGTTAGGTTAATTTTTCTTTAAAAGGTACTGATTTCAATCTTCCCCAGTGCTTTTCAAAGTCTAACAATGTGATTAATAATAAAAAGCATGAATAATAATTCTAAAATATAAATAAATGCAACCATTCTGGAGAACAGTTTGGAACTATGCCCAAAAGGTTATTAAACTGTGTGTACTCTTATATCCAGCAGTGTCTCTACTGGGTCTGTATCCCAAAGAGATCATAGAAAAGGGAAAAGGACCCACATGTGCAAAAATATTTATAGCAGCCCTTTTTTGTGGTAGCAAGGAACTGGAAATCAAGTGGATGCCCATCAGTTGGAGAATGGCTAAATAAATTATGATATATGAATGTAAAGGAATATTATTGTTCTATAAGAAACAATCAACAAGATGATTTCAGAAAGGTCTGGAGAGACTTACATGAACTGATGCTGAGTAAAGTGAATAGATCAAAGACTACATTGTCCACAGCAACAACAAAATTATGTGATGATCAACTGTGATGGACTTGGCTCTTTTCAACAATGAGGTGATTCAAGGCAATTCCAATAGACTTGTGATGGGAGAGAGCCATCTGAATCCAGAAAGAGAATTATGGGAACTAAATGTAGATCATTATTTTTTGCTTCCTCTTTTTCCTTTCTCATTTTTTTTTCTGTTTGATCTGATTTTTCTTGTGCAGGATGATAAATATGGAAATATGTTTAGGAGAATTGCACATGTTAAACGTGTATTGGATTACTTGATGTATAGGGAAGGAGATGGAGAGAAAGAAGGGAGAAAAATCTGAAACCACAATATTTTGCAAAGAAATGTTGAAAACTATCTCTGCATGCATGTATTTTCAAAATAAAAAACTATTATTGGAAAAATATAAATGAATGAATAAACAAATATATCAAAGAATGAATAAAAGCAAATGAATGAATAAAAGTAAAGGAATGAATTTAAGTAAATGAAAAGTATTAAGACATTCCTTGAAACTTGGTTGGTTCAGAGGACCATTAATTAATAATAATGACATAAATTTCTTCAGATAAATATATAATAACAAAAAGAGACCAGGACAAATTGAGCTCCTGGATCACAATAGGCAATGAAAATGAAGAAGCTTTACACAAATGAATAAACTCAAGGTATCCTCAATGTGTATCCTAAAGCTTTCTAGAGATAAAGATCAAACCATCTTCAAAAATAAAAAGAGAACCAAATAAAGGCCAAAACAAATTACATCTAAGCTAAGATTGCTTTGAATATCCTTCTTCTAAAGCTAAGTAAATCTTTTGGTTAACCACTGAATGACACACATGTGCCCCATTTTGTTCCCACATTAAATCTAAATTACTAAAGGACTGGTCAGAGGCAGACCCAGAAAAATCTCTAAGATCATTCTCAATTCTAAATGTGTGATTTTCTTCTGAGCAAACCCCTGTACCTAGAATGAAGAACCTGATTATGTTTATCACTACTATATGACTATTAGGCTTATAAATTAAAGATTAAAAAAGGAAGAAAAGGACCCATTACATACAAAAATATTAATAGCACCTTTTTTAGTGTAGAAAAAAATAAAAAATAAGGGGATATCTACCAACTGAAGAGTAGCTGAATAAATTATGGCATATCATATGAATGTAAAGTAATACTATTATAACACTATGATGAATTCAGAAAAAGCTGGGAGATCTATATGAACTGATACAAAGCAGTTTACAGAATAATACCAACACTCTGAAGACTTTAAAAGATTTTTACCAATGCCATGAACAACAATGATTTAAAAGAAATGAAAATGAATCATTTTATCCATTTCCTGCTGGGTTCAACAAGTAAAGGACCCAACACACAGAATGAGATTTTTTTAGACAAAGCTATATGTAAATTTGTTTTGCTTAATTCTGCATATTTGTTACAAGAGTTTTGTTTTTGTTTTTTCAATTAGAGTTAATAGGAGAGAGATTAGAGGAAGGATTCTGGGAAGATGGCAGAATAATGTAGTAAATCTCAAACTCTCCTGATTTCCCCCACAAATAGAATAAATTTGCACCTCAGAGCAAACATAGAAAAGTGAAAAACCAAGACTAAGGACAGAACTGGGGTCCTCCATGTATAATATAAGAAGATCTGAAGAAAGTCCCAAGGCAGGAGATTTATCCCTGTGAAGTGCAAGCACCTCTGGGTTAGTTCCAGACAAACACCAAGTGGGGAGACCTGAGGTGTGGCTGGAGTCTCAGCAGGAGCAACAGAGACTTTCACCTCCTGCATAGCTTGTGGAGTTTAGATCTGAATCTAGGAAGACTGAGGAAATCCAGCTATTGGTTTTCAGTTCCAAGTCAGAGTGGAGAGCTGAAGGGAAGCTTAAGGTATCATCCTCCCATGATTAAAGGTGTTTACACCAATAACTCTTATTTAAAAAAAAAAAAAATGAACTGGCAAAGAACAAAGAACCCCACCATAGACACATACTATGGGAACAAGGAAGACCAAGGTTCCTCTTCAAAGGAGATCAGTGAAATTAAAAAAAAAAAAAAAAAATCTTCTACCCAAAGAATCATGTGAAATGACTGCCTGTCCAGAGAGAATTTATAGAAGAGTTAAAAAAAAAATTAAAAATCAAATGAGAGACATGAAGGGAAAACGAAGAAAAAATAAAAATCATCCAAGAAAAACTAGAAGATTATGGGGGGAAAAGTTAACCAAGTAGAAAAGGAGATACAGAGTTTCAAAGAGGAAAATAACTCTTTGAAAATTAGAATTAGACTAAGGGAATCCAGTGAAAGTGTAAGCAGCCATGTAATAAAACAACACAGATTATAAAGAATGAAAAAATAAAACAGAATATGAAACATCTTATAAGAAAACTGACAGATCTGGAGAACAGATGAAGAAGAGAAAAATATAAGAATAAATTAGGCTGGCTGAAAATTATGACAAAAAAGAAACTTGACACAATAATCCAAGAAGTAATCCAAGAAAATTGTTCTGGAGTGATAGAACATAAGGAGAAAGTAAAAATTAAAAAAAAAAAAAAAAAAAAAAAAAAAAAAAAAAAAAAAGACTAATCACCTAAACAAGACCCTTTGTGAAAAACAAAGGATTATTGTCAAATTTCAAAACCCACAGATCAAAGAGAAAATTTTGCAAAAAACAAGAAAAAAAAATTAAGTTAGGTGTTGAATTTGTTGTACTATGTATAATTTTTAATTTGTTACTATTTTAAAATTATTAATATGTATTATGTATACATATGACTAAAATAACAGCAAGCTTTTTGTAACAGAATTCACATTTTCATTCAAGTACAAATAGGCATTCTAGGGGCTCTCTGATTCATGGTGGCAGATTATGATGCACAATTCATAGGCAGAGGAACTTCACTCAGCTGAATCAATGTGCAGCATCAACATCATCAGTAAACATTTATTAAGGGCTTACTATGTACCTTGTACTCTGCTAACTTTTGGGGACACCTAGAAAATAAAAAATATGGATTGTACTCTGAAGCATCTCATATTCATGCAAGAGATAAAATGTAAATGATTATATACATAACATATATTCACAATGTAAATGAGAGGGAAGGAACTAGCAGGTGGGAAGGAATCTGGAAAGACCTCTTTCTGAGGGTGGGATTTTAACTAAAACTTGAAGGAAGGCAAGAAAGTTAGAAGGTAAAAATAGGAGGTAGACATGGCATGGGGGAGCAGTTGGTGAAAAGGCAAGGAGAATTTAATATAAAAAGACTGAAAAGGCAGGAGAGGCCACACTGTAAAAGATTTAATATATTTACTTAGTCATTCAGTCATTCATTTATTAAGACTGGCTCTCCCTACCTCAACAAGGCCAGGCACATTCCCAATGCTGACCACCATGGAAGCTTTGACTTCCTCCATTTCTGAACTCAGCTACCTCCTTATGATACATGCTAATTTCTCCCTTCCATTCCTCACCCAGCTCCTAGGTCCTCACCCATTTGGTACAAAAACTTAAATGAGGATACCCAGTCACTCTAGATTCACTCAAAACTTCTAAATTCAATTAATCCACAAGCCTCCCCAGTAGCAGGAGCTGGAGTCACACATCACCAACAAGCCCAAGAAGGGCTTTTAAAAGCAAGATAGATAACTTAATATTTGATATAAATTATATATATACTGAAGTTGACTGAGTACAGAATGGGACAAAGGAAGGTCTGTGGTACTGTCAGATCTATATTTTAAGAAGATCACTTTGACTACTAAGTGGGAGAATGGATTGGGGTAAAGACACAAGGTAGGGAGACAAATTCCCCAACTTCATCCCATTATTTCAATAGTCCTGGTATAAGAGGTGAAAGCCTACACCAGGGTGGCAGCTGTGTAAAAGGGAGAAAAAGGGAATGAAGTGAGAAATAGCATAAAGGAAGAAACAACAAGACTAAGCAACAAGACTTGGTGACAGATTAGATAAGGGTAATAAGTGCAAGGGGGAAATTGATGATATCACTGGGGGTTGCAAACTATGGACCAAGATCCAGGATGGCCATGTTCTCAACAGCAATAGAGTCAAACAATTTTCTCCCACCTATGGCTAAATAAATCTCCTTTTAGTAACTTTTGGATGACCTCTGAGCATCTCATTTCATCCCAATATCAAACATATGCTACCAGATTAGACTGGGTCAGGGCCAGCCCAGAACACCTTACAGTTTTTCAGATGAGAAAACTAAAGCCCAAGGAGACTTAATAGCTTTAGAGATTTAACATAGTGTTGTCAACATAGTAAGTACTTAATAAATGTTTGTTGATTAGCTGATGGACTGACTCAGTTTAAAAGGTACAAAAGAGACTTCATTAGTAGCTCTCTCCTTGTCATTCTTGTATTCATTCTTTCACATTCAATGATGACATGGGCAGCATGAATTTATAAACACAACAGATCTAAAAAATAAGGAAGCTTTATTTCCTCATTCTCTCTTTAGGGCATCTCCTCCCACTTTAATGCATCCATTTGACCTTTTAGGACAAAGCAATTCATGAATCAGTTCACAGTTTCTAACTGTAAGGGCCCACAGGTATCATTTGTGTTCTTGAATGCTTAATACAAGACATTCCAGGAACTCAATAAAGAAACCAGAGTGAGTCACCAACATGGCTGGCCTATATCCAAGACTGATTCTGGGGACTGGCTCATTTTAGTCCCAGCTGGTTCCTCCCTTTAGAATTATCACACCCTTTTAAAACACAATAAAACTGATCATGTGGCCCTTGGCTATATTGAGGAACAGAATAAAAAATAATAATAATAATAATAAAAAAGTTTCTGTACAAGAAAGGAAGAGCCAAGTTCAACCACCAGTTGTATTTAGCCCAATGCCCGGCATATAATAAGTGCTTATGAAATGCATATAGTCACTTGGTAACTGTGTGGTCCTGGGTCTGCTTCTTCATCTGTCTTTGTCCATAAAATAAGTGAGTTGGATTAGGTGACTTTCAAGTTCTCTTTTACCTTTAAAACTATGTAAGTTTAAAAAAAAATTCCACATTGGTCATGTTGTGAAAGAAAAAAACAAAAAGAAAAAACTACGAGAAAGAAAAAAAGTGAAAAAATATCTGCTCTGATCTGGCGTCAGTCTCCACAATTCTTTCTTTGGATGTGTGATGGCATTTTCCATCCCAAGTCTATGGGAATTGTTTTGGATCACTATATTAATGAGAAGAGCTAAGTCTATCAAAGTTGATCATTGCATACTGTTGTTACTGGGTACAATGGCCTCCTGTGCTGCTCACTTCACTTAGCATCAGTTCATATAAGATGTTTCTGAAATAAGCCTGCTCATCATTTTTCATACTACAATAACAATCCATTACATTCACTTATCATAACTTATTCAGCCATTCCCCAACTGATGGGTATTCCCTTGATTTCCAGTTCCTTGCCACCACAAAAAGAGCTGTTAAAAAAATTTTTTGCACATCTGGGTCCTTTTCCCCTTTTATGATCTCTTTGGGATACAGGCAGAGTAGAGACACTGCTGGATCAAAGTGTATGCACAATTTGACAGCCCTTGGGCATAGCTCCAAATTGTTCTCCCGAATAGATGGAATAGTTCACAACTTCATCAACAATTTTCTCACATCTTCTCCTAGTTTTACCATTTTCTTTTCCCATCATCTTAGTGAATCTGATAGGTTTACGATGGCACCACAAGGTTGTAAAACTGTAAGTTTAGAGCAATCTGCAATTTATTTAGCACCTTATTCTATTCATGTTCAGATTTATTGACCAGGCTTCTTCCTGATAAGTCAGGACAGATTGATAGCACATGTTAAGATGGAAATAATTCTAGAAATCATCTAATTTAAACCCCTCCTTATAATCACATAGGTAGAAAATAGCAAAGTCAGGATTTAAACTCGGTTCTACACTTCCAGATCCAATATACTTTCTTGTGGTTTGGTCATTTTCAATCAGGTCTGACTTTCCTTGACACCATCTGGGGAGCCAAGAGGACCTCAATTCAAATTTTATCTTAGACACTTATTGTGTCTAAGATAAGTCATTAAAATCATTTAATTAAGATTAAGTCATTTAATCCTGATTGCCTCAGTATTCTCATCTGTAAAATGATCTGGAAAGAGAAATGGCAGACCACTACAATACCTTTGCCAAGAAAATTCCAAATGGGATCATGAAGAGTCAGAGAGTCTCTAAAAACCATCCCATCTTAACAATCCTACTTTCTTATTCTCCACCATCCAGGTCTAGCAGATCATACAATTTAGTAACTTGATTCTACCAGAAACCATGGCTTTTTTATGGGTGATGTATTATCCGTTAACAACTTTATGGATCTCATCTCCTTAACTTACAAGGTCCTTGTGAAAAGGGATCACTGAGAAATACTACAGAGTGGAACCAACCAAATATAACTGGCTACCTGTGATGCTGAGCAAGTTACCTCATCAGTCTGAATCTAAGGAAACAATTAAATCAAGCAAAATTATGTACCCAAATTAGTAAAAAGGTGTGTGTACATATGTATGTACTTACATATATATATGTAAATGATGGGGGCGATAGCCCCCTTTGATATTCCTGGTTTGATCTCCAACCTCCTTTGGGACTGATCTTTGATTACAAGATCTGGTCAAACCTGTCTGAGCTGCCTTGGGTTTTCAGCCCCCATTCTAATGATCTGCTCAGATAGGCCAAATACCAGCAGGAAATTCCCTTTTGGGAGAGGCTGAAGGAGATAACAACAGAGAATTCCTGTCTTATTTATAACAACAAGAGAATTCCTGTCTTATTTACAAATATCTCCGGAACCTCTAGAATAACATCTCTGTGCAAAAGTTGTTTTGATGACTCTAGTTATGTATAAAAGGAAGGGTGAAAAAATGGAATCTTTGTACTTGATTCATACCAGCCTAGTGTCTGCCTACTGGCGTCCCCTTGCCAGGCAGCTTGGCCTTCCTGAAGGCCAAATGCCTGTCTATCCCTTTACTATCAATAAAGACTTTGTTTCCATACAGCATTGAGTAGCGAATGCATTCGCTACCGAACCCGCCGTTGGTTACTTTGGGGAAGGAGAGAGATAATCAGACCCAGGAAGAAAGGAACTGGCCCATCTCGGTTTGGAACCTCAGTTTACTCCTCATCATATGTATGATTGGATCAAGCAAAAAATGTAGAGTGGGGAGACTGTATATGTGTGTGTGTATATAAATATATATATATGTATACATATACTTGTATTTATATGTATATTTGCATAATTAGATCAAGGAAAATAATGTACATAGAGTGGTAAGATTATATAGATAGTATCTATCTTAGATATTTAAATATACACATGTATGTAGCTATATATATGCATATACGTATAATTAGATCAAGCAAAATAATATACATAGAGTGATAAGAACATATGTGTATATGTATTTATAAGTATATTTGTATATATATGTATATATATATATATATACACACGTGTATACATATATATCTGCATAATGATGAGGTAATAGGGAACCTCAAAATGATGAGGTAACTTGAACCAAATCATGAGATAAATACTTAATAATGAGGTATATACCTCAATAGGATTAAGTGACGTCTAGTGGCAGGATTCAGGGTACAGGGAGTCACATGGAGCTCCCCTGCAACCCCCTTAGGATTCGGCGCAAGGATACAAAGTTAAATCAGGTCTAGTGGCGGCGAGAGTCCCTGTAAATGAATTTACAGGCCCGAAAACCTAGATGGGTAAAAGATGTTTATTGCAGGGTTTGGAAGCAAAGTTAAGGTCTGGTTAGTAAAAGGCATTAGATAGAGGAAGATATACACCAAAAGCGGCGGGGACAGAGAATCTCTGATGCAAGCATCTTGGCTGGAATCTTTCAAATCTCTGAACCAAAGATGGTTCTAGCTTTGCTCTTTTTATCTGCTTGAAGAAGTAATGGGCGGAGCTCAGGTTAATTCCTAGAAGGCCAGATTTTTGGCAGGCTTTATCCAAGCCAGCTCAGATCCAGTGGGGGGGCTGGGTACAAGGTCCAAGTCCCAAAGGAAGTTGTAGATCAAACAAGGAATACCAAAGGGGCTACCGCCCTCAACACATATGTATGTTTATGCTATCAGTACTCTACTATCCCAGCATGACAGTTTATAAATATCATTATTAAATATTAAATATTTATAGTATATTATTAAATATTTAATATTTATAATACAATTTTATTGACTAAGCTTGATTCCAGAGATTAGATAAAATGTACCTCCCATATCTTCTTTGGGAGATGATGGGAATTAGAAATGTGGTATTTATTTTCAAACTAGGAAAATGTATGGTTAGTTCTTATACATACACACACACTTTTTTTTTTATTGTTTGTGATAAGAAAGAATTCTCTAAGAAGAGAAAGGACTGATCTGGACAAGAAGGTGAGATCAAAATAAATGGATGGCTAATTTTTTTTAAATGAATGCATATATTTTAAATGTTTCTCAACTGAGGGCTCAGAATAAATCTGAGTTTAAATTTCCAATTTTTTTTCTGGCTAAACTCTACTATTTTCCTGGCCTATGGCACTCAGCCCAGGAACTATACCTTGACTGGAGCTGGTATCTGCATTGCAAAAGAGGAAACAAAATCTCCCAGACCACTTGGGCTTTAATCTTCAGATGCCCTTTTGTATGCAATATAATATCATCATTATATGGTGAGAAGACAGCTAAAGGCTGTTATTTAAGCCTGCTTAGCAATAAACCATAGAAACTCATTTCCACTATAATAACTGCTAATTTCCACAATGTATTTCTGCAACTTGGCAAAGTGTTTGGAATTTTCAAAAAAAAATCTCATTTGAACCTCAAGCTTTTCCCTATTCCAATCTTTCTTGTACTTAGCAATTAAAACTAAAATTATCTTCCTAAAGAAGAATCTGACCAAGTCACAATCCCCTCAAATCAATCAACTTCTATGACTCTTTATTACATCTATGACCAAGTATGGAATCTTCTAACTAGCTTTTAATGCCATTTATAATCTGGCCCCTTCCTAGCTTTCCAGATTTTTTTTTTTAACATCTAATTGCTTTCCTCCCACATTTACCATAATCCAATGATACTGGTCTCCTTACAATTTACTCCATCTTCTGCCTCCACTTTCATTGATATTTCACCGGAATCCTCCAGTTAAAATAATTTAAAGGGAGAATAACTTTTCTTCTTTTTGCTCAGCTATTTTTCATATGTGTCCACTCTTTGGGACCCCATTTGGGATTTTCTTGGAAAGGTTTATCAATTCCTTCCCCAGTTCATTTTAGAGATGTGGAAACTGAGGCACATGGGGAGGCAGGATATAGCATCATAGCTCTCAGTTTGGGCAGAATATAGCAAAAGATTTTTAAAGATAGAGGAAACTTGGGTACATTTTTAACCAGCAGAAAGGAACTCAATAGGAAAGTAAACAGCTGAGTCATTTATTAGATAAGAGTACCAAGCCTGGAGTCAGGAAGATGCTAATTAGAATCCTGCCTCAGAGGTTCTTTATTCAGTATTTATTAGACATCGCCCAGGCATGTCAGTCTGGCAAGCCAGCCACCTCTCTCAGTCTCAGTTTCCCATCTGTGAAATAGGTTGCAGAAATGATACCCCCTTCACAAGTATTGATATTTGATTTTACATATACTATAATATATATATATATATATTATATATGTATATAATTATATATATATATATATTATATATGTATATAATTATATATATATATAATATATATATGTATATATATATATAATATATATATGTATATATATATATATATATAATATATATATGTATATATATATATAATATATATATGTATATATATATATTATATACATATATATATATATATGTATATATATATATTATATACATATATATATATATGTATATAATATATATATGTATTATATATAATATAATTATCACATATAACATAATTTTATATAACATATATAATATAATCTTATATATCACATAATCATCATATAATAAGGTTTGATTATATATGACATAATATAATCAAAGAAGTACAGCATTTCCAAAATTCAAAGTAAAGGAAAAAATAGGGAAACCGAGTTTAGCTTTGCCTATACACCTGAAGAAGGGGAATCTAACACAGAAGTCTCAATTCAACAAAAAGACTTATTCAGAGAATTAATGGTCAGAAGAACACAATCATGAGGTGGGAAAGCTAATTATTTGGGCTGATAATTTGTACTTGAGGTCTCCCATGCTCCTCATGCACTCCTTTCCTCATATCTAGAGCTTCTTCCAAAATACAAATCAGGTTCCACTTCCTCCAGGAGGTCTTTTCTGATTTCATCCTTTTCCCATTTAACATCATCTCTCCTGAACCATTTTGTATTTTGTTCAGTCATTTCAGTTCTGTCCAATTCTCCGCCACCCCATTTTGGATTTTCTTGGCAGAGATACCGAAGTGTTTTGTCATTTCCTTCTCCGAGTCATTTTTACAAATGAGGAAACTGAGGCAGAGTTCAAGCTAGGAAGTATCTGAGGCAGAATTTGAACTCAGGAAGATGTCTTCTGACTCTAGACTATTTCCAATTTGTCTCTGTATCCCCAACACTTACCACGAAGACTTGAAAAATAGTAGCTTCTACCAGCACTGATAAATGATTTATTCAAATGAATTGATTTGTATTTGCTGAGATAATTTAATTCACATCAGCCAACAAGTCAACATGCATTTATTATGCCCTTATGCATGCCAAGAGCTGTATTAAATGCTGGGGATACAACAAAAGGAAAAAGACAATTCCCGACCTTAAGAAATTCTCAGTCTACACAATACACAACTGCAAACAAGATGTATAGAAAATAAACTTTAACTGAGTGGATGCCCAGTTGGAGAATGACTGAAGAAATTATGGTATATGAATTCTATGGAATTTTACTGTTCTCTAAGAAATGTCAGTAGGCTGATTTCAGAGAGGTCTGGCGAGACTTGCATGATTGATGCTAAGTGAAACGTACAAAGCCAGGAGATCACTGTACACAGCAACAAAATTCTATGATGATCAATTCTGATGAACATGGCTCTCTTTAATGAGATGATTCAAGTCAGTTCCAATGATTTTTCGATGAAGAGAGCCATCTACATACAGAGAGAGGGCTGTGGGAAATTAGGGAGTGGATCATAACATAGTATTTTCAATCTTTTTGTTGTTGTTGGCTTGCATTTTGTTTTCTTTCTCCTTTTTTTCCTTTTTGATCTGATTTTTCTTGTGCAGCATAATTGTTGAAATATATATAGAACTGCACATTTACCATATAACAACATACAAAATAATATATTAACATATATTACTTGCCATCTAGGAGAGATAGTGGAAGGGAGGGAGAAAAAAGTTGGAACACAAGGTTTTGCAAGAGTGAATGTTGAAAACTATCTACGCTTATGTTTTGAAAATAAATAGCTTTAAGAAAAGAAGAAAAGAAATTCCAGACTTCTACTTGTCATTCAAGGGGCATTTATTAAACACCTACTTAAGATCTGCCAGTCTCTATGCTATGAAAAAACAGCCCTAGGCTTCAAGAAGCTGACGTTTTACCAAATTGATTCTCAGAGCAGTGCCTAATCCCACACAAAAAGGTCACTGATTCTGGAGGCAATGAGTTAGATCAGCCCTATCTCTGAAAATTACTAGCGGGTGTTCTTGAAAGACTCCCGCCAGCCTTTGTTCTCTCCATCTGTGGGGCCAAAGTTGGGCAAGATGCTCCCTTACATCCCTCCTAGTTGTAATAATGGGCTCCCCCTTCCTCTCAATTACTCTAATTCAGTATACCTGAAAGTGTGTGAAGACCATCTGTTCCCACACGACCCAAGACCTTGTGTCTTCCCTTAATTTTCCCAGCTGTCACTCCCCCGGGAACAGTTTGGCTTCCCCAACACCAAAAAATAAACTACAAATGTCGGTTCCAAGAAAAGGCCTGAGGACCTCCTCCAGGAAAGCAAGCCAATGTGGCCAATGTCCTAGACAAATGTGGCCAATGTCAAAGAAAGACGTTTTGGATCATGAAAACCTTGATTGCTTTTTTCCTAGTTCTCAAGTACACTGTGAATCACTGAAGTGATAGAAAGAAAAAGAGGGTGGAGGAGAGAGGGGACAGAGAAAGAAGGGAGAGGGGACAGAGAAAGAAGGGACAGGGGATAGCAGGGGAAGATGGAAGGGAGAAAAGGAGAGGGAGTAGGGGGAGCAAAGCAGGGAGGAGAGGGAAGTGTGGGGAAAGAAGGAGGAAAGAAGAAAAGAGGAGAGGGAGGGAAGAGGAGAGAAGAGGAGAGGTTCTAAACGATATTCCTTTTGAGGAGAAGCAATATAAGTGCAGGATAAGCCAATGGGGGGGGGGGGGGGAAATCAACTGCTAAAGTCAAGTTTGAGCTGGAATGACTGAATACGTTTGCCAAAAACCCTTAGCATATCCCCAACTGTTACTAAACTGCCAGCTCTTGTCATCCTGACCATTAATTAGCATAACATTTTAGTGGTAAGAAGTGGGATGAACTGTTCATGACTTAAATTACAGAATTTTAGAGCTGAAAGGAACTTAAAGGTTCATCTTGTCCTTGTTTTTCCACAGATGAAAAAACTGAAGTGATTCCCCTAAGATCACAGCTCTACTCCACAGCAGAGGTAGAATTTAGGTCATGGAGTATGGGATGGGGGAGGGTGGAGGTGGAGAGAATGGGAGATATGAAGGGGGGGAGTCCTTTGCCTTCTCTATACCCCCCCCACTAAGTCCAGGACTCAGTCAGTCCAGGGTATTCTACTGACCATGCTCCAAAATCATGCTTTTAAATTCATAAAAGCAAACCAATTATGCTGGAATACATTTACCAAAATATCTGATAAAACTTGAAAAAGCAAGTTCACAAACTCCAGCTTAAAAACTCCAATTTAGTCCAAGTACTTCATTTGACAGAGATGAAATTGGAGGTACACACTGAGCGACAGCCAGAATGACAGAGCAAGCAGCAGAATGTACTGCTTCAAACACAATTTCCCACACTGCCTTCATGTTCCTTAACTTATCCCCTCAATAGGATAGAAGAAAGTAAACTTAAAAAAAAAAAAAAAAAAAAAAAAGAAATTCTTGCCCCCCCTCACTATGTGAACTTGGACCAATCTCAACTGCCTCATCTGCGACAAAGTATATAATATCTTTTCTGCCTAAGAGGAATGGATGAGTTCCCTTTTAAGCCACAGTATATAAAGGCAGAAAGAAAAATGCCGTGAGTTTAATGCTGACTCGGGCATTTACTGCCTGAGTGACTTTGCCATTCCCTTTCACCAGCTCTCAATTTTCTCATAAAATGAGGTATTTCTATTAAATGCTCAAAGGTCCTTTCCTGTTCTAAATATTTAAGATTTTATGACTCGAAGCCCAGTGCCCAGTCCATTGTCCTCCATGATGCTGCCAGGCCAGATGGTAGTTACAAGTGAGACAATCCGGATTTTTTTTTCCCCCTGAGGCTGGGGTTAAGTGACTTGCCCAGGGTCACACAGCTAGGAAGTGCTAAGTGTCTGAGACCACATTTGAACTCAGG
Organism: Sminthopsis crassicaudata; assembly: GCF_048593235.1. Lineage (NCBI taxonomy): Eukaryota > Metazoa > Chordata > Mammalia > Dasyuromorphia > Dasyuridae > Sminthopsis > Sminthopsis crassicaudata. The sequence goes on from NC_133621.1 coordinate 290,679,211, forward strand.
TCCTCCTGAATTCAAGGCTGGTGCTCCATCAACTGTGCCACCTAGAGGCCCCCTACAAGGCCCAAAGAGAGCAAGTGCAAAGTCACACCCTGGGTTAATGGGAAGGCTCCTGATTCTAGAGATTTTTGCCCCCATGGTGCCCCTAATATGGAAAAGTATATTTGGGAATTTTTCTCTCTCCTGGAATCTTGGATCTGGAGCCACTTGAAGGTGATACTTTCCAACAATTATAAAAAGACTGAAACAAATGCCTTTGGCTTTTTCAATTCCAAGTTAATAGAGAGCTTGAAGCCCACTTGGACACCAACTGCTTAGCAACAGGGCTGAGCTGACTTTGAATTTCCCTACTGTCTCTTCATGGAAGTTAATACATAACCAAAATATAAGGCCCACCATCCTTATTGCCAGCCATGTGGTCAGCAGATGCGTGAAATATCAAAGGCTTTTTCAGACATATAGGAGGCAAGGCCAGGCTTGGCTGACACTGCCCTCCCTTTCTGAAGAGCAGCTGGGAATAAATCTTCCTCGCTGGACCAAAATACCTCAGGACCTCGCAATAGCACCGAATTGTATTTTGTTTGTTTAGAACACCCATTGGGTGGGGGACCAGGGATAAGGAGAGGTAAAGAGAGGGAGGGAGAAAGGGAGAGAAAAGGAGAGGGAAAGAGGGCGGAGAAGGAGGGGAGAGAAAGAAGGGAGAGGGAGGAGGGGAGAGAAAAAGGAGGGAGGGAGAAAAGGAGAAATGAAGAAAGGGAGAAGGGAAAAAGGGAGAGGAAGGGGGGAAAGGGAGAGAGGGAGAGGGAGGGAAAGAGGGAAGAGAAGAGGGGAGAGAAAGGAGGGAAAGGAGGGAAAGGGAGAATGGGAGAGAAAAAGGAGATGGAAAGAGGGAGGAGAAGGAGGGGAGAGAAAGGAGGGAGGGAGAAATGGAGAAGGGAAAAAGGGAGAGGGAGAGGAGAAAAAGGAGAGAGGGAGAGGGAGGGAAAGAGGGAGGAGAAGGAGGGGAGAGAAAGGAGGGAGAGGGAGGAGGGGAGAGAAAAAGGAGGGAGGGAGAAATGGAAAAGGGAAAAAGGGAGAGGGAGAGGAGAAAAAGGAGAGAGGGAGAAGGAAGGGAGAGAAAGGAGGGAGAGGGAGGAGGGGAGAGAAAAAGGAGGGAGGAAGGGAAAAAGGGAGAAATAGAAAAAGGGAGAGGGAGGATGGGGCAGAAGGAAGGGGAAGAGAAGTGGGAGGAAAGCTCTTTGCCCAGAAGACAAGTTTAAAAGTTTCTCGGACATGCATTTGCAACCTTTCCCGGAGAGATGCCCGCTCAAGTCAAGTTCAATGCTAATCAGCGTGGGGCCATTAAAAGGGTCGGTAAGGGGGGAGCGATGCTCCCGCTTCCCTGAAGGGCCAATGCCGCTGGCACTAGCCCAGACGCTAGCATCCCCCAGCTCCTTGCCAGGGAGCCTCGGCTAGCTAAGCGGCCCTCGCGGGGAGAATCCTGCAGACCAAACACTTGAAGCAGCCCGGCGCAGTCCCGGGTCCCGCTCCAAACAAAGGTCTGCCCAACCGAACGGAAAGCCAGCTGGACAGCGGCCCCGCCCTCGCGGCGCGCTCCGGCGGTCCGCCGCAAACTCTCCAGACCCCGGTCCAGACGGATCGCTAGCCCCGGGGAGGGGTCTCGGGTCAGAGCCGGGCTGAGGTGGGCACGCTCCGCCGCGCGCCGGCCGCACTCACCCTCCGTGCCCCTCTTGGCCTCCCGGTAGCGCTCCCACAGGTAACTCTTCATGTCCGGGGCGGGTCCGGCCGCCGTGCAGAAGCCCCTGGCACGGCAGCCCAGGCTCCCGGCCGCAGGAGCGAGCGCCGGGGCTCCCCGAAGGCAGGCGCCCAGCAGCCCCCGCGCCGCCGCCGCCCGGCCGCCCCACAAGGGTCCGGCCGCCGCTGCCATGCTGCCCCTGAAGCTCAGCGCGGGGCCGGCGGCACGTCCGCACCACCCGAGAGCTTGGCAGCGCTGCGTCTGCAAGCACGTGGCGGCTCCGCTGCCGGCGGGGGCGGGGCGCCCGGGACCGGGGGCCTAGTCTTCGGGGGGCTCCCCGGCTCCCCCCGGAGGCCGGCTGAAGTCACTTCCCCGCGGCGGCGGCGGCAGGGGCGGCAGCGGCCTTCGCTCCCCGGCGCCTGGCGCACACAAGGAGGCGGTTTGGGGAGAGCACCAGGGCATTGGTGCAAGGTGGCACCGGGGGCGGTGCGGGGAGGCTGGGCCAGGGGCGCCTCCGGAGCCAATGCAGACACGGGCAGAGCGCGGCGACGCCGCCCGCCGGCCTCCTCCACTCCCATCCTCCGGGCACTGGCCTTGGAAACGGGCCCGGGGCCCTGGGGAGAAGCCTGACTCCGGGAGACCGCCGGGAAGCTCTCGGCCCTGAACCCACGGGCCTGCCGCTGGCTGGGAATCAGGGACACCTGCTCCCCGCCCCCTCCGCCCGGCCCGGCCTCCCGGGACTACGAGCCGCCCTCAGGGCTCGCAGCTTCGGGACTTTTAGCTTAAGGGAGGCGAGTTCAGCGGAGAGAGGGAGAGTCCCAAGAAGGAAATAAATGCAGGGACTAAGAACCCGGAATCTGGCCCAGGAATCCAACTTCAGATGGGCGTGGCGTCCCCTTCCGCTATTCCACTTCCTAACCCTAATTCCAAACATTCGGGCGAACGGTGGGACCGGGGGCCGCACGCACCTCTGAGGCAGGAAGTCGTGCAGGCCAGTTTCCCTCCCTAAATTTCAGTTTTCTCAGCAAATTTAAATGAAGCTAAAAATGAACGCTAAATCTTTGATTTTCATCCCGTAGTTTTCAGTAGCTAAATGATTTTAACCAGAGGCAGAGGTAAGTGACTTAGCCCAGCATCACACAGCTCATATGTGAGATTAACCTGGAACTCGGCTCTCCCTGAATCCAGGGAGCCCAGAGGCCTCCCAATTAGAAAAGAGCCTTCCACTAAAGGCCTCATCTGGGAAAGATTTCCATTTTAATGCACAATCCTTTCTGTGTCTTGGACCAACTTAGCAGCCGGTGATATTTAAGGACTCCTCAGAATCTGGTTTTGTTGCCCAAACTCATCATTGAAGGGAAAGTACCACATTTCAAATGGAGGTTAATTTAAAAAAAAAAAAAAAAATCCTGCCCCAAGTCCATGAACCCTCTGAAATCCATCCATGATCCCACGTTAAGAATCCCTGGGTTGGAAAATCTCAATAGCTTTATGCTTCCACCTGGTCCTGCCTACTGAGTAGAAACATTTCTAGTAAAAGCAGAATGCTGAACTGTGAGTCTATCCATCCAAAAATCAGCCTCCAATCGTGTGAAGAGGCTGGAATTTTCAGGTACCTTTGTAGAGACATTGGTCTGTAAGTGTATTATTAGTCATAGTTCACTTGCAAAGTACCTAGGGGTTCTGACAGTGCTAGGAGGCTTGTCTACAATGTAGAATTATCTTCCAATAGTCCTCAAACTTATTAAATAGGGGGCCAGTTCCCTGTCCCTCAGACTGTGGGAGGCCGGACTATAGTAAAAACAAAAGCTCACACTCTGTCTCTGCCCCTCAGCCCATTTGCCATAACCTGGCTGGCCGCATCTGGTCCAGTGGCCGTAGTTTGAGAACCCCTGATTGTTCTTGACCCTCCCCTTAGGCTGTGTTCATGGACCCCGCTAATTAGTCCTCATCCAGCTGTCCCACTGAGAGTCCTCAAGGAAAGTTCAATCAATGATATAGTCCTCCCAAGAGTACAGAAAACCTGGGCAGTGGCCAACCTCTCAGCCCGTGGTCCCATTTACCCACCAAGTGGCTAAAGTTGTAGCCTTATCTTGAAAGGAGATGATGGGGTCAGCTGATCCTGTTAACCCATTAGCTTGCCTAGTAAACAATATCACTAATAGCTAACTCCATCTTCTGGTTTCTTGTACTAAAGCAGGGGAAATATAATTTGCTCTTTCCCCCACTTGGCTTCTTTCAAAACCTCGGATTAAGGGAATAGCATTGAGACTGGCAGATCTGAAAACAAGACTTTCTATTGTTATATGTGGGCTGGAGTTTCTCATTCAGAGTTAACCTGTACTTTAGGAAAGGAAAGGAAAGGAAAGGAAAGGAAAGATGTTCCACATTTAGACCAATGGCTCTCATTTTTGACATAGAACCTGGAATATTTGAGGAAAAGGCAGTGCTGCCATGCCCTCAACCCTTGAGGGTTCCTCAGGGCCAAGTCAGAGAGATACTCTAGAGCAAAGGGGAAGGCAAGTTAACCAAACCAGAACAATTAGGCAGAACTTCTCACCCCACCCACCCATCCATCCCCTATCTCTCCCTGTCCATCTTTTTCTGTTTCTTATTTTTTTCTTCTGTGTATGTGTCTGTCTCTGTGTATCTCTCCCCCTCTTCTTCTCCTTCTCCTCCTTCTTCCACCTCTCCCCTCAGCCCTCCTCTTTTCCCCTCGACCTTCTCCCTTCTCCCACCTCCTCCTCCTTTTTCCCTTTCCCTTCTCCTTCTCCCTTCTCTCTTCTCTCTTCTCTCTTCTCTCTCTCTCTCTCTCTTTTCTCTCTCTCTCTTCTCTCTCTCTCTCTCTCTCTCTCTCTCTCTCTCTCTCTCTCTCTCTCTCTCTCTCTCTCTCTCTCTCTCTCTCTCTCCTCTCTCTCTCTCTCTCTCTCTCTCTCTCTCTCTCTCTCTCTCTCTCTCTCTCTCTCTCTCTCTCTCTCTCTCTCCTCTCTCTCTCTCTCTCTCTCTCTCTCTCTCTCTCTCTCTCTCTCTCTCTCTCTCTCTCTCTCTCTCTCTCTCTCTCTCTCTCTCTCTCCTCCCCCACCCCAAGAAGATTCATCTCTCTGACTTCAGATGTGGTCTCTAACACTAGCTGTGTGATCCTGAACAGATCACTTAACCCTGCTTGCCTCAGTTTCCTTATCTGTAAAAATAATGAGCTAGAGAAGGAAATAGCACATCAATGAAATATCTTTGCCAAGAAACCCCAAGTCACAGAGTTAGATATGACTCAAAGCAACAGCAAAATCTCTACATGTAGGACTTTGTAAATATTTGTAGTGAGCCAGAAATTTCTCTGAGAATCCACATGCTTGCTATTAACTTAATTATTATAGTCATTAATAATCAGTCTCTGTCTCCTTGGAGAAAAGTCATTTATTTATCTAGCATTTTTCTGCCCAGGGCTTCAAAATTCTAATCATTCTGATTAGGGAAGGGAAGGTTTCTGCACCCCAGATCCCTTCCTGGAACAGTATTATTTTTTAAAAATCTGATCAAGTGTACAAGAAGATGAGACAGCTAGATGGCACCATGGATAGAACCCAGACCCTAGAAGTCAGGAAGGCCTGAATTCAGACACTTATTAACACCTACTAGCTGAGTGACCCTGGGCAAATCACTTAACTCTAATTGCCTTTCAAAAGAAGTACAAGAGATCTTAATAGAGGATAGTGCCCTTAAATCCAAAGCAAGACAAACATCGACTAAGTTGGGGGCTAAAGGACTTGGTGACAACTTGCTGGCAATCCCATATATACATGCAGAACCCAGCAGTCATACATGATCTCCATTCAGTCTATTCAATCACCTCTTCTTCCATCCCCCAGTGGCAAAAGAAAGCAAGCAATTTGACAGTCAGTTATTCTATGTTTGAAGTACATCCTCTAGTGGAAGGAATTGTCTCTGACAGCAAAAAAAGGTAGCTCAAAGTCTGGAATGGTTTTCCTTTGTGCTGCTATAGCACAAGGAAATTCTGACAATAGTGTGTTACCTCTAGCTCTTATTATCCGCCTTGCCCGGGCTAATTCAGGATAATGGCTATTGGCTAAGTCATAAAACAACAAGAACTGATGGCTGTTTCCAGATAATTTTTTTTTTTTAAATAAGAATTGTGATTGTTTCTTTGGAATAAAAACTTCCCTCTATCAATGCAATTTTTTGTTTAGCTTTATAGACATATCCAACCTCAAATAGAATTTTCTTGGCAAAGATAATGAAGGGAGTTGCCATTTCCTTCTCCAGCTCATTTTACAGATGAGGAACTGAGACAAACAGAGCTATGACTTGCCCAGAGTTATGCAGCTACTTTCTGAGGCTGGATTTGAACCAGGGAAGAGGAGTGTTCTATAGTTATTGAGTTGACTGGATCCCTGGGGGCTTAGCTGATTTGCCCAGAGTCACACAAATCAGTATTTGACAGACAAAGACAGTATTTGAATCCAGATTCTCCTGATTCTGATACCAGTTCTCCATCCATGACACCATGATACCTCTTTTCAGAGTAATTTTAGTAACTGAGATGTAAAAACGGCCAGTACTGATGATTAAATAATATATAATGTTATATTATATAACACATAATTTATATAATAATCATCTAAAGGTTTTTTTTTCAATTTCCCAACCCTTTCTAGGGTATATATGCATCATTTAAATTGAATGTGAACCTCAATTAAATACGTTATTAAAATTCTTTCTCCTTTTTCCATACCTTTATTTCCGGCTATCTACCATAAAATGTTCAGCTTCCTCTTCTCCTCTAAGAATCCTGAGCTCCCTTCAAAGCTAACCTCTAATAGAATTTACCCTACTCTTCCCCCAAGTCTTATTGCTATCCATTGGCTGTACATATTACTTTGCATTTATTCTTCATGTGCTTTTTCCTTTTATGGGTTAGACTTTGTTGGCCACAACACCACTTATAGAATATACTATCCCCAGGCTGAAATGTTTAAACTCGTCTTTTGTACAAAATAGGCACTTAATAAATGCTAACTGAAGATAATTAAGAAAATGTCACTGAGAAAATTGGAAATACTCAGATTTCAGAATCATACATTTTATTTTGAAATCTTGAAATCAATATATTAAGCACTAATTTGAAGCATTGCAGGGGAACCTTTCTGCAGGAAGAGCATAAATACAAAGAAATGTAGAAAATGAGATAGGGAGTAAATAAATGTGGAACTGAGAGGAATGGAAAGCAAAATTTAGCCCACAGAGGGACTTCTGGTCTGAGCAGCTTCCAATTATCTTTTTCATTCACTATATGGCTATTATGTGAACTGAGGTAGATATCCCCAGAGTATGATTGCTAGGAGCTTCCAAGATGCTGCTGCTTAAAAAAAAAAAAAAAAAAAAACAACGTGGAGGCAGTAGGGTGGTATGCAGTAAATGATCATATAAACAAGCAATATTATTCACTGGTGACACCCTCACTCTTGCCACTACCACTATCACAGAATTTTATAGATAAAGAAGTCTTTTGAGAAGTCTCTCATTTTACAGATAAGGGAGACTACAAGAGATGAAGTGAGCAATCTACCATATAGGAAGGAACAAAGCCACAGTTTCGACTACTGTTCTCCTGATAGATACCAAAAACAATGTTCCTTCTATCACTGGAACTGCCTTTCAGTAAATCATCAAGGCTAAGCAGGGGAAATATGAATAGCTCTTCAAAATATACATTGCTCCCTTTTTTAAACTTCTCTCCCTTTCTAAGGCTGTCTTTAATGTTAATTTTAGCCAAATTTTGCCTATATCAAAGTGCTAGAGGCATACTGTAAGCATTTGCCCTTCCAGTTTCTTAAACTGTGGTTCACAATCCCACATGGAGTCTTGTAACTAAGGGTAGGGGGTCACAAAATTATGATTTATTATCAGTAAATGTTTAATTTATATCTGATGTTATATATAAAATTCTCAGATGAAAAGGGATCACAAGTGGAAAAAAGTTTAAAAAGCCCTGCCCTAGTTAGCAGCTTTCCTAAGACAGTCCCAAGTAGAGGAAAATGTGGTACAGTAGATAGAATGCTGGACCTGAATTTGAATTATGTCTCTTACTGTGTGTCACTGGTCAATTTAAGTCACCTCTGTATGCCTCAGTTTCCTCATCTGTAAAATGAAGATAAGAGTAACACCTTCTCTGGGTGGTTATAAGGATCAAAAGGTGTAACATACTTAAAGCAAATTGCAAAGCTTAAAGCTATGTTAGATATTAATATAATTCTGGAAATACCCAATTTGTGAACATATCTCTGAAGATATCAGGGAATGGTCAGGTACTCCTGTGGCCATCTTCTGGGATACTTCTTACAGGCAAGAATGTTGATCTAAATAAGTTAGTGCTCCATTCCACCATTCCAATTTCAATATTCTTCAAAAGCAACCAGGAAAAGTTAAACAAACTTGGGTTCCAACCAGAATTGATTGCTAGATTATGGTCTCTAATTCATTCTGCTATTTACTTCTGTTTTATGGGTGAGCTCATCGGGTTCACATTCACTGTAATGATTGTCACGTATTTCTCTCCATCCCACTTTGTTTCTTTTCTCTTTTTTGTCCTGTCTTTACTCATACATCTATTTTGTCCTATTTGCTTCTAACCACTGTGCCCCTTAACTCGCCCTCCCTCTTATCATAACACCCCTTTTTCATCCCCTTTCCCTCCTATTTCCCTATTAGTTAAGATGGATTTCTATAAATAACTGAGTGTGTATATCTGTATGTTTGTGTATATGTGTGCATTCTTCTCTTCATGAGTCAATTCCAATGAGAATAAGGTTCAGTCATTGCCCACTACCCATCCTCCATTTTGCCTTCCATTGTAAAAGGAATTCATGCTTCTTTTATCTGAGAAAAATTTCCCTTCTCCCTTCTATTTCTTCCTTTCCCCTTCTTCCAGTGCATCCCTTCTTCTCATGCCTTCATTTATTTAAGAGCTCATAAAATCAACTTATACCCATGCCCTCTATGTAAACTCCTTTTAAATGCCTCAATTATAAAATTCTTACAAGTCACATGAATCATCTTCTCATATAAGAGTGTATACAATTTGACCTTATTGCTCTATGTTTCTATTCATCCCAGGTCTTTTCATTCAGATTGCTTAAAAGTCCTCTTTTGATTAAATATCTATTTTTCACCTGAAGGATTATCTTGTTTTGCTATGTAGGTTTTTGGTGGTTGTAATCCTAGCTCCTTTGCCTTCTGGAATATCATGTTCCAAGTTTTCTGCTTCTTTAATATGAAAGCTGCTAAATCTTGTGTGATCCTGACTATGGCTCCACAATAATTCAACTGTTTTGTTATTTGGTGTGGGTTTTTTTTTTTCCCTAGTTGCTTGCAATATTTTCTTCATGACATGGAAGCACTGGATTTGGGCTATGATATTCCTGAGAGTTTTCATTTGGGGATGGTTTTCAGGCAGTGATCAGTGGATTCCTTCCATTTCTATCAGGGCAGTCCTTTATAATTTCTTGAACTGTCTAGGCTCTGTCATAGTTTTCTGGGTATCCAATAATTCTTAAATTATCTCCCCTTGATCTATATTCCAGTTGTTTTTCCAGTAAGATATTTCACTTTTGTTCATTCTTTTGACCTTATTTTATTTCAGAATTCTAATTTTTAATTTTTAAGGGATTATTTTCTTCAGTTAGCTTTTAGACATCCTTTTCCATTTGGTGTATTCTGCTTGTTAGGGAGTTATTTCCTTTAGCACATTTTTGTGCTTCTTTTAATATTGTTAGATACAAGCCAACTCAGAAAGTCAGGTAACAAAGGAAATTTTGTTGAAAGAGAAAGTCCAGAGAAATTGGACTGGCTCCATCCTTCTAATGGGAAGAGGGAGCACTAGATACAGAAGCAGACAAGCTTTATGCTGTTAAATCAGTTCCTTCCCTTCCCCCAAGAATGGATTGGTTAATTCCCCTTAGGGTTACATCATTTCTTAAATGCTACTCCTGAACATATTCCACCTCCTTTGTCATAAATCCCTTATTATGTTAATAAGGTTCTAATTCTATTTGGGGTGTGTCAGCTTGTATGCATGAAGCTTATTAAGCAAGCACAATAAAGAAAAGCCTTTTCCAGATCCTTGACCCTGGTCAGTTTAAACCAGTTTCTAGCCTAGACATCTTTATCAAAAGTTTGGAACCAAATCTTCTTCTGAAAGCTCACTGGTCAGAGATAACTTATCTCACACTACTTAGAGGCTTACAACATTCAGTGGAATATATACTGTACCTAAGATATACTATAAGATATTTAATATGTATGGGAATGCCTGCCATCTAGGGGAGGGGGTGGAGGGAAGGAGGGGAAAAATTTGGAACAGAAGGGAGTGCAAGGGATAATGTTGTTAAAAAAAAAAAATATATATATATATATATATATATATATATGAATATGTACTGTCAAAAAAATGTTATAATTATAAAATTAATAAAAAACACATTCAGTGGAAACTTATCTGTTCAAGGTTTTGGAGGAATCAACATTTAAAATCTGTGTCTCTCACGTTAACTGTGTCTAACATTAGGCCAATTCTGTTTTTTAAAGTGTGATTTTTTCCTTCAATTTTTTGTGCCTTTTTTTTTACCAGCTACAAAAGAGCTACATGTTAGTTGCAACAGAGTATACGAATAGATGATACAAAAGAGTGCCTTTTTTACCAGCTACAAAAGAACTACATGTTAGCAGCAACAGAGTATACGAATAGATGATATAAAAGAGCAATAGCAAAATGTTGCCCAAACCAACTCATCATTTTGCTTGGTTAGGTCCCTGCTGACCACAAGCACTAACTCTCAAAATGGAAAGTCCAAACGTGATTTCAGACATTTGACGCTTACTAGCTGTTGTGATCCAGACAAGTCACTTAACCATAGTCGCCTCATCACCACCACCACCCAAAATGAAAAGGACAATGTACTGTCTTCATGATGCTTTCCAGCCATTACCCTCAAAGAGATGCAAGGGCTGCCTTGATTCATTATCTTCCTAAGGTGGCCAGGACTGATTTGACTCCTTTTTGGTTTTGATGGGCAACTCCACAAATTTCTGAATAATTCTACTATATGGCAGTTAAAGAACTAGCTCAGAAGAAAAGAAGTCTTCATATGGATTTCAAAAGCATTTTTCATTCTCTATTAAATGTGCTTTTCACAGTGTCTCGTTAACACTGAATAGTACTACTATGCACTTAAGACTCAGAAATTCTGAGTTGGAAAAGACAGGAAATTCTTGTTTGAATTTGATATCCCCACTAAATGAGCATTCAGCCAACTCTCTCCCTCTAGGAGCGACTTATCTCAAGGTATCTCTGATTGGGAAGTCTAGAATGAGTAACCTCTGCCTCAGAAGCTTCCACTCACTGTCCCTTCTCCTCTTGGGTCAAGTTGAACAAAGCTAATTTCTCATTCATTTGACAATGCATTCAATAACCGACGACATCTGTGATACTCTTCTTCCCCCGAGTTTTCTATTATCCAGACTAAATAAACATCCTCAGCTTGTTTAACCAATCCTTGGTCATCATCATAATTTATGATTTAGTGGGAAAGAGTTATGGATTTAGAATCAGAGAAGCTGGTTTTAAATTTCAGGCTAGTCTTTTGATCTTGGGAAAAATCACTTCTTTAGGTCTGTTTTGACATATCAAAAATGAGATGCTTGGACTGGATGATCTCTAAATTCCCTGCCAGTATTAGATCCAGAGCTTTTAAACCCCTTCAAAATTGTGGCCTAGGGAGGTGATTTTTTATCTGCCTCACTTTCCCCTCCAGACTCCTCTGGGCCCAGTGTGTAAGAAACAAATGATCTTACCAAGAACTCCACGGACTCACTGATAAATGCAGGAAATATTTATTTTACATTTTTGCAAGAATAGATCCTAGATGAAACTCCAAAGGCAGCATTTTATTTTCTATTGTGAAGAACAAGTTCCTCCCCTGATTCCTCATTAAAGTTACACAACATGAATCTCCACCTCCATTACATAGCCAGTCCCTGCTCCCAAGGAACTTACATTCTAGAAGGGGGAAGGTAACAGAAGAGGGCAAAGGGCAAAGAATAAAAGATTCTAATCTCACACCATCACCCCTTTTTATGAAAGTCAGTCCCTGTCCCCAAGGAGCTTACATTCTTTTGGAGGAAGATAACTACTCTTGATTATTTTTTGATATTCTTGTGGATTTCAATTTTCTAATTTAAGTTTCATTTCTCCAATTAAATTTTCATAATGGTGGAAACCAAATAAATGCCCATCCATTTCTCACGAGTGGCAAGATATAGATCAAGATGAGTAGAGATGGCCCTGGATGCAATTAGAGACCTTGGCCTTTTGAAGCTAAGTCTTCAACAAGTCTCAGTTTGACTGAGGCAGTACCTAGTCAGTGATTAAGGCTAGGGAGTAACAGAGGCAAAAAATCTCCTCTTTCACCTAGTTCAAAAAAACTAAATAAATAAATGAATGAAACTGGGAGGGGAAAAGCTTGAGTATTTCTGGCCAAAGCAGAAATAATTGTTGTATACATTCAATCTGAATCAATCAGGACCCCAAAATGACCAAATGGAGCTTGGCCTGGAACCTATTGGTGGCCAATGAGAATCAGATTGGTTTTGATTTAAGGTTTGGTCCTTGAGAAAGAAATCTAGCCAGTAAACCCCAAGATATCTTAGCAGGGTTCAGAGGGGCAAAAGAAAAAAAAAAATGCTTTTAGCTACACCCAGTGAAAGAACTCTGGGAGGTGATTATGAACCACTACATAGAATTCCCAATCCCTCTAATTTTGTCCACCTGCATTTTGGATTTCCTTTTCAGGGTAATTGTACACTATTTCAAAGTCCGATTCTTTTTGTACAGCAAAACAAGTGTTTGGACATGTATGCATATATTGTATTTAATTTATACTTTAACATATTTAACATGTATTGTTCAACCTGTCCAATTGGGGTGGGGGGAAGGAGGGGAAAAATTGGAACAAAAGGCTTGGCAATTGTCAATGCTGTAAAATTACCCATGCATATGTCTGGTAAATAATTAATAATTTTTATTAATTTAAAAAATGCTTTTAAGAGCATCTATAGATAAGAGTATGATACCGTTTGTGGACAGAAGGAGGGAAGGAGAGGAGTGAAGGAAGGAAGAAAGGGAGGGAGGGAAGGGGGAAAGAAATCTTCCAACTGATCAATTCCAGGTCAGCTTTACCCACAGAGATGGTTGTTGTCCTCCTTGCTGGAAGAGGACCATGACATCAGGGAGTGATGCATTTAAGTGAGGGAGAGAGCAGAAATTTACACACTGTATTTTATAAAATGATAGTGAAACCAAATCTCCAATCAAGCAAAATCATCCCTCAAGCATTTAAATATGTATTATATAAATATATCTTTTTATTTATATATATAAATACAATATGTATCACATATATAAAATTTACAAACATTACATTTATATATGACAAATGTTTTATTTATATAAATTTGGACCCATATCATTTATATCTTGAGCATTATGTATTTCTGGAAAGACAACAGGCAAAAAAAAAAAATTGAATAAGCTAGCATTAGCAAATAAACCATGTCCATCAAACTCACATTTGGCTTGTGATACTTCAAGCTCAACTATGTTACACAGTGAGGAAATATGAAGAAAATGGCCCTTTTGTATGTGAGGCAATTGAGGCTAAATGTCACACAGCCAGGAGGTGGGAAGTGTCTGAGGCCACATTTGAACTCAGGTCCTTCTGACTCCAGGATCAGTGCTCTATCCACTGTGCCAATGCCATCTAGCTGCCCCATAAATGGCATTTTTAAAAAACAGAAGTGAGAATAGTCAGACCCAGGCAAGAATATACAGGAGGGAAATCCATTCTGGAAACAGCACAATATTAAAAGTATTGAGGGCTTCATTTTTCAAGATTCTGAAAATACTGAATGGATGAAAAAAAGTTATGGATGGTAATTCCCATGTGAAAAAAAGGCAACTAGGACAACATCAGTATCTTTTGACCCATATTCTTTTTTCTCATTTAAAAAAAAAATCTTTATGTTGAGGGTCTCCTTAATGAAAATATGAAATAGGCAAGTTTTCACAAATGACTTAAAATAATCGCACAGAAGACCCTATTCTTACAGCCACACAACTGACTGAGAGGGAGAGAGAATTGGATTCTGCTGCAGAGTACATTTGATTACAAAAAGGGGAAAGGGGGGCAGTCTCCAAAGGACCAAAGACTTTCTACCACATACTAAGATCAACAATGATAACTTTGTTCTATAAATGCTCTGCTCATGACCGTTAAATGAAGCATTAAACAAAGAGATAGACTAACTAAAACTTTTTGCCCGTGTGATATTTCGGTAAATAGTGAAGTTCTCCAAGACTCCTTTTAATGGAATGATGCTGTTGCTGGATGTAAGCTCCTTGAAAGCCAGGGCTATTTCATTTTTTTGTCTTTGTATCCCCAGTGCCTAGCACAGTGCCTTGCATCTGGTAGGTGATTAATACATGTTTGTTGAATTGAACAACTGATTGACTTAGAGTCCTTATAGAACCTCCTCTCTGAGATCATTTAGGAGCATTTAGGAGATTGATTCAGTAACTCACAAAGGAAAAAGCAATGGGGTATTAGGATATATATTGCCCAGGTTAAGATAGTTGGACAGAGTATCCAGTAAGTTAGCCCACTGGTACATACTTGCTTGTTTGTATTTATCTTGAACAGGTGCGGATGGACAGGAAGCTAGGCTCCTAATGGGACAGAAGGAGCTTAACAAATGCTTATTCAGTGATTGATAGAAACTTACATAATATTTTCAATGATGGCAGGACGTTCCTAATATCCTTTTTTTTTTCTTTTTTTTTTTTTTGCTTTCTTTTTTTTTAAATTTTTATTTTATTTTATAATTATAACATTTTTTTGACAGTACATATGCATGGGTAATTTTTTACAACATTATCCCTTGCACTTACTTCTATTCAGATTTTTTCCCTTCCTCCCCCAACCCCCTCCCCCAGATGGCAAGCAGTCTTATATATGTTAAATATCCTAATATCCTTTTTTTCCCCCTGAGGCAATTGGGGTTAAGTGACTTGCCCAAGGTCACACAGCTAGGAAGCATTAAGTGTCTGAGACCAGATTTGAACTCAGGTCCTCCTGACTTCAGGGCTGGTGCTCTGTCCATTGTGCCACCTAGCTGCCCCATACCTTTTTTTTTTTTTTTAAAGTTAGATTATAAGCTCCCTGACTGGCTTTTTTATTTTTCTTATTTGTATCCACAGCATTTAGTGCAGTACCTGGCACAAGGCAGATGCTTCAATGTTTATTAATTATTGACTAAAAAGTATGAATATATGGAGCCACATTTTTATTTATGTAAATACTGATACCATATAGTTACACTGATACCATATAGTTACACAGATACCATATAGTTACAAATCTTAAAACATTACAATATGAAAAGCATATTAGTTACAGTTGATAAGGGTAATGGAAAGACACAACAGACCAGGCCTACATAACACATTGTCAATGATACTTTATGCAGAGAAAGTCTCATAAGAGAAATCAAGGCCCTATTTGGCCAGAGGGCAGACTGGGCCAGTTGTTTAGTTACAATGAGGACACAGACAGACAATCCAAGGCCCGGAGCATCCCCCAAATGTGACAAGGGACACAGGGTGGCAGAGGGGAAAGAGCAGTGGCTTTGGGGACCAAAGGCTCAGATTCAAATGTCACCACTAGGATTTACTACCTATATATCTTTTGACAAGTGACTTAATCTCCCTGAGTCTCACTAACCTCATCTATAAAATGGAACTAGAAGGCCTCAAAGGGCCCCTGGCAGCTACAATCTGACTGTTCAAAGGAAGGTCTCCTAACCTGAACAGTCGATTCCCTCTGGAAGGTGATGCAGACAAGATCACACAGGATTAGAAATTTGTGGATGGATGGAAATCTGCTCTGTTGGAGGGAGCATCCATCTTCATGTATGTAACATAATAGTTATTATTATATACTTTATATTATGTAATATTATATGTAATAGCAGATACTATATTATATATAATAGTAGTTATATATTATATATAACAAGTATATACTATATTATATATTGTGTTATAAATAATAGTTATTATATACTATATTAGATAATATGTATAATATTACATATTATTACATATAATAATATTACATACTATTGTATATAATAGTTGTTATATTAATTATGATGGCAATAATAATAAGATATGAGAATAATAATAACAAAGCTTTAAGTTTTGAGAGCATTATACATATCTCATTGGATATCTCACAGCAATCTTGGGAGAAAAGTGCTTTTATTACTCCTGCTTTATAGTTGAGGAAACTGAAGCAGACAAGGATAAGTGACTTGCCCAAGATCATATAGCTAGTAAGTGTCTGAATCTGGATTTAAAACCCCACTCTCTTACTGTTTTATCTAGCTGCCTCACATATGAAAGAGTAAACAATAATAGTAAAGTGTTATACATAAAGAGAGGATACAATCATTATCATTATTCTTCAGTTCTACAAGAATTATAGTTTTTTTTGTTGTATTTCATTTCTTTCACTCCTGTATGACTCTTCATGATCCTATTTGGGGTTTTCTTAGCAAAAATATTGGAATAGTTTAGCATTTCCTTCTCCAGTTCATTTTACAGAGGGAGAAACTGAGGCAAAGAGAGTTAACTGACCTGCCCAGGGTCACACAATTAGTAAATATCTTAACTCAGATCTTCCTAACTCCAGGCCTGCTGCTCTATCTACTGAGCCACCTGGCCTCCCAATTATAGTTTTTTATTTACATCTATATTTTTTCCCCTGTTTCATGAAGATGCTTTATAATCATGACATTGTTTTGAAAATTCATTCATAATTTCCAGACTGTTATAGAGGCCACAGCATTCTATCATGAACACCTGGATAATATTCCTTTAAATATTTTACTCCAAAATGTAAATTTGGAGTAAATGTAAATTTTTTTCTAGGGTAAAACCTCCCAGAACAGAAAGTCCTGTAATTCTACCTATATCAATGTTATCAGGAATTATAAAGGTTCCTTCTAGATCTTTTTGGTTAAAATCTGTGACACTAACATTCTGGAGAGTTTTTATGATCACATAAGTAATCCACCAGTTATGAATTTTATCAAGGCATTAAGATTACTCTTTATTTTCTCCAAGGGTCTTAAGAAAAATAGGCAAATGACTGCTTAGAAATAAAGTCACACTTGAAAGAACATGGGTGTATTTGATAGATGTTGCCTACAACAGTCTTTATTGCTTATTGCTTTCACTCAGTTTTTTCAACATTCTCAAATCAGGCTGCTGTCTTTTGGGTGGAAGGGGTTTATGAAAAGCTGTATTTCTTCCTGATTTCTGAAAGAGCTGATTTTCTGGTGAAGTTTGTGGCCTGCAAGGAATTTCTAGGGAACTGATGGTATTAAGAGACCCTGTTATGGATGTTTGTGGGGACCAGTTATAAGAGGCCGCTGAAGATGCTCTTTCTCTTGGAGATTTTAATATGTTTTCTGGGCTGCCAAAAGTTGTGTTCTTCCCAGAAGCATCTTTCTCTTTCTTTGGCAACGTGTTCTCCTCTCTACAATTCCATAATTCCGTATTGTTCTGCGACTGCTGCTTCATGATCTCCTTTGTCGGGCTACAGGTAATGAATCTCGTGCCCTTCTGCCCTTTTCCTAAAACACTTATAGAGTTACTGTCCTCTGAGACTTTGTAAGAGTCCAGGCTCATGGCCCGCTGGAGCTTAGCAGCCGTGCTACTGAGCGGAGATTTTAGAGTGCTGATATTCTGAGGCCGATGGTATTCCAGCCTCCTCTTGGAGAGTTTCTCCTGCACTAAGATCCCCTTGAAACTTTCATGACTCGAGCTCCGTACTTGAAGACTCCCTTTGTTTTGGCCTTTTCTCTCAATCTCCCTCAGAAGGCTATAGAAAGCAAAAGGGACCAGGTAGTCTTGATGTTGCATGAATTCCAGGAAATATATGTCTTAAAGACTGAACGGAGACTTACCGGAGGAGCTCAGATGTGGATGAGTGAGAAGGCCCCAGGTAGGTAACTCTTAAATCAAGTGCCCTGTGCAAAAATCCAGTTGCCTCTTGCTCAGACTGACCGGACACGTCAATTTTCATCAATTGACCAGCTAGGTAGGAAGAAAAGAAACATATCTTAATCCATATACATTTCAATTTGCACCTTCAGAAAGTTCCAAGACTGGAGAGCAGAGGATGAGATGGACAGATAGTGTCATGGAAGCAACCAACATGAACTTGGACGGACTTTGGGAGATGATGGCGGCAGAAGGGTGTAACATGCCATGGTTCATGGGGTCATGAGTTGGACGTGATTGAGCAAATGAACAACGGTCAGTTGATAAGCATTTAGTAAGTGCCTATTATGTGCTGGACACTATGCTCAGAGCTTAATTATGTATGTGTATATGTACTCTCCTTGTCTCATTAAATTGTAAATCTGGTCAAGTAAGAATTATTTCATTCTTTGTAGTATATCCCCAGCACGGTGCCCAGCACATAGTAGGTGTATAAGAAATGTTTTTCGACTGATTTGCTTAAAAATGAAGATGAGAACTTTGGATTGACCAGAAAAACAATTATGGCTGACCACAGCCTTTAAAAAGGGAGTGCTTGATGGATCATATCTCCTTTGTTATTCAAAAATAATCTTGTAAGAATAACATCAAGGATCAGTGTTCACCTGTGATCTCATGGCTCCAAAGGGTCAGGAACAAAACTGAGAAACCAGTACAAGACTCATTTCCCTCTACTGTGCTACCTCCCAACGGTCACCAGCTACCAATAACATAAACTAATTACCTAATTTACACATGACATTGCTGAGGCTGATATTAAGCTGCTTTTTTATTTGGAAGGAGTTAGTCAAGAGTTCCATGTTTTCTTTTATGCTTATCACTCCTCTGTAATACTCAATTGCATGTTTTCTTTGTAATCTGAAAGAGAGAGACAGAGAGAGAAATGGAGGAAGGAAGGAAAGGAAAGGGGAAGGAAAAGGAAAGGGAAGGAAAGGGGAAGGAAAAGGAAAGGAGAGGAAAGGAAAGGAAAGGAAAGGAGAGGAGAGGAGAGGAGAGGAGAGGAGAGGAAAGAAAAGGAAAGGAAGGCGGGAAAAAGGGAAAGAAGGGAAAGAAGGGAAAGAAGGAAGCAAGGAAGGAAGGAAGGAAGGAAGGAAGGAAGGAAGAAAGGAAGGAAGGAAGGAAGGAAGGAAGGAAGGAAGGAAGGAAGGAAGGAAGGAAGGGAAGGGAAGAAGAATTTGGTTTAAGTTACAAGTTACTGGTATTTACTGTGCCATGCCCTCCATCCCTCTGGGGTCATCTTGGGAATTTTTCTCTCCTTTATCTCTTCCTTTACCCATTATACAGCCTCACTCATCCAGTCTCGCCCCTCATCCCATACTTCCCCGTACTTCTACGTTCTCACCAAGCCAATCCAGATGAAAATCTGGGTAAAAGGGTTTTATGTGTCAGTAACTTCAATCTACTTGCCTTCCTTTGGGTAAGCGGTTCTTGAGATTAGGCAATGGAGGCAGGGGGAAAAGAATCTGGGCCTGGCTATGGAAAGGGAAGTGAGTCTCACTAAAAGAAGACTACTTGTTTCCTTCATATTTCTCTCTAAGGCCTCCCCTTACTAATTCAACTGGCCCTCCCATTAAGTTTCCTGGCAACTCAGTCTCATTCTCATGTCACTGCAGCTTAATGGCTGTTCTCAACTCTTGTTCACGGAGTTGGAAATGAGGATATTATGATTAGTGTTTATAAGCAGAGAGGTGGCCAAAGCATCCAGGAGGAAAATTATCCCCCCTTGGTGGGAATCCCAGCCCTTCTAGCCATTGGTATCTCGTAGAAAAGGATCACAGAACACAAACTCCATCACTTGGGAACTCTTTATTCAAGCTTACTTTTCAGTCTTTTTTATGGCCACTTATTAAATCTGCCAAATATTCCTTAATTTCTCCAACTAAGAAATGATTCTCTCCAAATAAACTTTTTTCGAATACTTAAGCATTCTTGAAATTTCATTTTTGCAATAGAAAAGTTCCCAAGAAGAGATCTGAAAATGAAAATACATTGTGTTATTAGGCATAATAAAACTGGGTTAACATTTTTGTGAGTTACTAGGAGTTATCCTCATATTAAATCTTCTATTTCATATGAAATTCTATCTAGAGAAGCAAATTCATTGGTCTGTACAGCATGTAAGGTTTTCCCCAAAGGCTACCCTAGGTTCAAATCATTCTGTAAGGATGGGCCAGCAACCACTCAAAGCCATAGAGAGTTCTCATATGTATTTACTAGCCCAACCTGAAGGATGTGCTAATTGAAAGCAAAAGACATTTAGTTAAACTAATCAAAAATAGCAAAGGTGACAAGAAATTGTATGGAGATAATATGGCCAAATTACTTTTTGTGTAATTTAAAAATTTTTTTTTCCCCCTGAGGCTCGGGTTAAGTGACTTGCCCAGGGTCACACAGCTAGGAAGTGTTAAGTGTCTGAGACCAGATTTGAACTCGGGTCCTCCTGAATTCAGGGCTGGTGCTCTATCCACTGTGACACCTAGCTGCCTCAATTTTTTTAAAATTTATTTTAAACAAATACAAAATGACTAAGGAAAAAAAAAAACTGTGATATGCACAGCAAAACATGAGGATTTAATATAAAACAATAAATTTCCACTTCAAGAAAATCTATTTCATAAATATTACATGATATTTTCAAAGCTGCCAGCTTTTCTTTCCTTCTTTATAGATTTTTTGTTGTTGTTCTCTGCCGTATAATTTTTGTTTTTTCCTTTTTCTTCCTTCCCCTAAAGGAGGCTACAATTAAACATGGAGATATATGGGTATATGTGTGTGTGTGTGTGTATACACATATATATGTGCATATGTATATACATAGATATACACATTTATACTCACACATATATGACTGTATTATGCTTAAATCCTATCATTTGTTTCTCTAAGAGTAGATAACATCTTCCTTCATATGTCCAAGTATTTCCATGTTTTTCTTAAATCAACCCATCATTTCCCCCCTCATAGCAATATTCCAACACCAATCATATGCTATCTGAAAGATTGTCTATGAAAGTTTTTTCCCCAGTTTTATTTCTGCTGCTCTACGTTCCCTTTGAGGCAATGGTCTTTTCCATCAAAAAAATGTGTAGAACCAAAAATTTTTCTATCTATCCCATTATCTTCCCAGAATCCTCCCCACAAATTTAAAAATTCTTTCCCTCCCAAATCATCTGTATACCCACTGAGAAAGGAAGAAAAATAAAATTTCTACTACAAACATGTATAGTCAAGTAAAATTAAGCCCCACTTTCAGCCAAATTACTTTTTAAGGTCATGATTTGTCAGCAGTATTAGGACCTTAGACTTACATTAAATGGCATGTGGGATTAGATTTTGCATGAACATACTAATCACTAAAGCCTGTGCATTAAAAAAAATGTTAAATAGACCTACTTACTTCAGAATCCCTTCTGTGCATCTCAGCATGGCAAAGTCATATGGGCTACCAGCAAGTTGTTTTGAGAGGTCAACAGTATTTTCTAGCAAGTGATTTTCCTTTACAGCTCCTTGACTTATTGTCTTTGCCAGATTATGTAATACCCTGCCTGCATGGAAAAGGTGTCAAAAAAAAAAAAAAAAAGGAATATGTGCTTGAAATGCATTTGGCAATGGATTACTAAAGATGCCAAGATACAAAGGATTTCTGACAATCTCTGCTTTATCTTCTATAACTAAGAATATCTAAAGGGAATGTGATTTGTGGCAAAAAAAAAAAACACTTGACTATGGGAACAAATGTACTGGGTTTAAATTTCCACCTTTGTGACTTTGGACAAGTCTTCCCCTCACCCTGTACTTCAGTTTCCTCATTTGTAAAATTAGGCAATTTACCTAAATGGTTTCTATATCATCTGTTGCCAAGTCTAATCAGTCCCACCTATGCAATGTCTTTCATTTCCACCCCCCTTTTCTCCACTTATACAATCTATCATAGTTTATAACCTCATCAGTTATTGTTTGGACCCCTGTGATAGCCTCCTAATTAGTCTTGCTGTTTATGGTATCCTCCACAGCACTACAAAATTGATATTTCTAAAACACTGATCTGACCATGTCACATCCTTGCTTATATTCAGCAATTCCCTATTATTACTAGGATAAAATGCAAAGTCCTCTACCTAGCATATAAAACCCTATCCAAACTGGCTCCCATCTCCCTTTGGAGCCTTATTTTCTATTTCTCCCTTCCCTCACTCCTCTGTTCCAGATAACCTAGCCTCCTACCCCTTCTCCATACATGATAGTCTATCTCCCATCTCCACACCTTTGCACACATGCATCTCACATCTGGAAGGCACTCATTCATGCACATTAGAGAATCCTCTTAACATTTTTCAAAGCACACCAAAGTTATTTCACCTTTAACACAAGGTCTTTCTTCATCATCATACTTCAACGGCACCTTCTCCTTCACAGCACCTTCTCTCTCCCCGCCCCCCCCCCCCCTCTCTCTCTCTCTTTCCTCCTTCTCTTGTTCTCTTTTCTTCTCCCTCCCCCCTTCTCCTTTTCTCTCATTTTACTTTGTGCAGATAATTGGATTTGCTATTATGTTGAATGAAAACTCCCTGAAGGCGGGGCTCTTTGGTTTGGGTATGTAGGTCCCTGCTACCTAGCACCATCTCTCTCCATAAATAAGACAAGAGATATTTTTTGAATTGGCTTGAGTAGAATTTTTTGAGTCAAACTTATGACTTCATTCAACAACAGTTTTTCATTCAGTGGTTGTCTCGATTTTCTTGTAGATTGTTGATGCTTCAGTATATCGATGTAGAGTGGTTTTCCTGAGGGAGATTCTCGTGGCTTGTAATATTTGTGGACCAAAAAGGATTTACTTCCCAATTTGGTAAGAGAGGGGAGAGGGGACTTACTTCAGCTGGATGAAGACATTCAGAGAACCTTGATAGAGATGAGAGTTGGAGGGCCAGACTTTTGAAGGGCAGTCTAGAGTCTGAGTCCAGGCCATAGACTTGGAGGGAAAGCCAGCCTTTATCATATCCCCTGAATCTTAATACCTTCAGGTTAAAATTCCCCTCCATGAGATTCTTCCCTCTTTTTCCCCATATGAGCTTCCTGAAGAGCTGATTCTTGTGAATTCTTTGGCCTGCCCTAACTTAGTCTATTTCTCTAATTATGTGCTGTTTTCTTTGACAGATTTGCCTTCTGTATGTGATGGTACCTTGTATAAGCAACATTTGGAAGAATAAGTGTAAGTCAAGGTCTACTCCTTTACCCCTGAGAGCTATCAGGGAAAAGACTTTATTCTGAAGGGGGTAGATGGATATATCTAGCCTATAGGAAACCACCTCAGAGACAAGAGAGATCCCACATAGCTGCAATGGACTTTGCTCCCCTCACCCTTAAGCTGGCCTGCTGATAGTGCGGGAGTGTCCCTCCTACTCTCCACAAAGGTAGGCCAGACCCAGATTATTCTTCTCTAAGCCCACCTTGACATGTATCTTTTGCATATATTATCCTAGGAATTCTCAACCTGAGGGGCATGTATTTACTGTATGCTGTTTTCTAATATTTTGATCACTATTCCTATGTAATTGACTTATTTTGTAATTCTATGCATCTTCTTTATGCATTTAAAAACATTCAATTGGGTGTGTGTGCTTCAGCAGATTGACTGCCAAATCAAAAAGATTAAGAACTCCTGTATAAGAAAATCCAACACACAATATGTTACACCGACCCTATAGACACACAGTAGCCATGTAAGTGATTAAATGGTGCATGGGGAACTATTTTAGAGCATCAGGTGAAACAATCCCAGTGTCTTTTCCACATTAGTCATTCAGATTCACATCTCTCTGGTGCCATAGTGCTTAACTCACATATGAATCCCTGCAAATGGCAGAACATTTGGCAAATAAATTTACATGACAGTCAGCACTGTTTCTTTCAGATCTGAAAGATCCTTCAGAAGCTAGAAGTCGCTGTGACTTAGTCAATGCCCTCACAAATGCAGCTTCCAGAATGGAAAGGAAGGGACTATTTGGAAGATATTGCTTGTCATTTTTACTCAATTCATTTCTTGTTATTTATATGCAGTGTTCTTCAGTTCCAGCTTTTAAAGAGCCAGGATGTTACTGGCGTCAAAGGAGAGAGTGCAGAGATCATCCATCTAGTCTAACCTGTCATGGAAGGACCAGGCGGCATTGGAGAAAAGTGCTGTCCCTGGAGTCAGGAGTTCAAATGCAGCCTAAGACACTTACTGTTTTACTTTGGACAAGTAATTTGCAACTTGATCTCTGTCTCATTTTTTTCAATTGTAAAATGAAGATCATACAATCAATCCTCAGCTTTTGCAGAGGTTAACATTCTAGAAAACGGCGCAAAAATAAAAACACTAATATTAATCCACTGGACCTATAGGAAATGGGTTAGGTTCCCACAAATACCCAAAACTGTAATTTTTTGCCAGAGATTGCTGAAAATATACTTTCCAGCAAACAATTATTTATTTTTTTAAAAAACTTTAATTCTGGTAATATGCGCTTTTCCTAATCCAGTAACCGTGAAATAATCCATAAAATGTGGTACACAAAATAAAATTGATAATATGCAAAATATTTTTTTTACTACTACTTTTGTAGAATTCTGTAACCTTTTGTATCAATATCTCAATTAAAAAACCAAACGGAACAACAAACAATATTGATATTCTGTTTTCCAACCCTCTCTACCCAAATCAAGGGAGAGGTCGTTGGGACTTAGTCACTGCAGCTGGAAGAAGATGCCCCTGAGACTGGTACAGTCTCAATGTCACCTCTGATACCCCAAATGCTCAGGGAGTTCTCTTTACAACGGTACAGTGAACAAGCTGAGGGAAGTACTGGATACCAGCCACTCTACAAGGGATGACACCTCTCTTATTTTTTCTTCTCTACTGCATATTGCCATAGATGTTGCCAATAAAAGGTGAAATGAAAAATGACATGAATGCCTGAAGTCCTGAAAGTTAAAACTGTGAATGATGAGGTTTGAATATAATAATATCTAATACCATAGCAGGATCAAATGAGATAATATTTTAAATACACCTGGCACATAGTGGGTACTTAATAAGTGCCAACTCTCATATTATTCCTATTTCAAATGCCTTGGAAACTGAGACTCAGGCAATTTGCCCAAACTCACGCAGCCAATTTGTTCATAGACACATGGATTCTTAATGTTGAAAGGAACCTTAAGATACTGTGTCAATCCCTTTATTGAACAAATAAGGAAATTCTAGGAAGAGGCAGGCTGGAAGCAGGGCTAGTGATCTGTGGGGCCCTATGGGTTCCCAAGTGATCCTCATAGCTCAGGAGGCATGGTTTGTCTTGCCTGAAAATTTCAGGCTCTTGCTTCCCTTCAGAGACCTCAGTGTCAATAATGAAAATGACTGATCACTTATCCCCAGGTAATAGAGGGGTAGAGGGTTGGGCTTGAAATTCAGTGTGGGGTCTCAGGTGGTCTGGGGATCTTGGACCTCCTGCCTAGGGATGGCAGATGATACGGTATCAAGGATGGCTGGCCCGTTCTCACAAAGAGAACCACCTCCACATGGTAATGACTGAAGGGGCCAGGCTGGAAAGAAGGGTGGTAGTCTAGGGGATGCTGCTACTGCCAAGGCTCTGGGGCTCAGAGGCTGAGTCTGGGTGTGATGGTAGTCAAGATGGTTTGATTCGGCCTGCGCATGTTGGCCCTCTCTCTCCATCAGGATCCTTGGTTTGCTCCAGCTAACTGGCTTGCTATTTTCTATCACTTTATGGGCAAGGATCATGTATATGTGTTATTCTTATCCTCCTGATATCTGTCCCTGATGCTGTAAAGAAGCAGAAATGGGCCTTAAAACAATACACATCAGAGAAATATGTGCTTGAAGTGTTCCAAATTTTAAAGTATTAAGGGATCTTGGGACAAGGTATCCAAAGGAGGGGAGAGGAAAGGGGAAAGTAGGAAGGAACAATTATTCCTTAGGCTTCTACATCTGCCAGGCATTGTGCTGAACGCTTTATAATTATTATCTCATCACATCCTTACAGCCCTGGAAAACAGGTGGTCTACCAAGTGACAGACAAAATCATGGGTAAAATACCTGCTTTCAAATCATCATACAAATGATCTACGTATATATCAAAAGCATCCTTGATAAAAAGCTGGGAAGGAGTCAGACAGGCAAACAACACGCTTCAACTGACTATGGACTGGCCATCAGACAGGGAATCAAAAGGATGGAGAATACAAGATACCCCCATGTTTCCTGTTTGTTAATTTCCCATTCCCCCTTCAAAAAAGCCACACATTTTCTAAACTTTTGGTTTCTTCCTCCATAAAATAAGTTGGACTGAACAAGATGACACCTGAGCTGATGTACCTGGGTTGGGAAGCTGAGGGCCAGAGAAGTCAAGTGACACTGCAGTCTTTTTTCTCCCATTCACAAGGGGAATATAGAAAGGGAAGGGGAGAGAAGTGTCTAAACACAACTGGATTCTAAGTGGAAGAGGCAAGTAAGAAGTGAGGATGGAGGAGGAAAAGGTTGCCCAAGATAAGCGTTCCTCTCATTAGCCATTATCCATTCTCACTCTTTTTCTTTCTTGGGACAAATGAAGTCCATCCTTCATGCCGACCACCAATGGTAACATCGGCTTAAGATATCTCCATTAGGCACTGAAATCAGATAGAGATAGTTGGGTAGGGAGGAGGGAGGAGGCAGGGCAGGGGGCTCAGAGAAGGGAAGAGGATCTATCAAGGAGGGCCTTGACTACACATAGGCTGCTTACAAATTCACTAATGGGTGGAGGGGAGAGGAGGGACCTACCTGTACGGGAGGAAAGAGTAGGATCCCCACCCTCCCACATACACATACACCTGATGAGATTTCTTATTAGCCCCCACTGATGAGTGAAAAGCAGGACAGAAATTGGGGTGGAGGGAGAAACAGTTTCAATAAAGGAAATATTGTTATAGAACACTCCAATATTTCAAAGCCAAGCATTTTGGTAATGGTGGAAAGCACCATCCTGGCAAGGAGGAATCATGGAATCTCAGCATTTCCAGAGCCAGAAAGGAACTTATTTAAAAACTGTTTCTCCCAATGAATGAAATCCTTACTCTCTGTTTGGTGGAATAATTCAGGGAACTCAATGATGGTGATATTTTAAAGATATAAATGAAAGATAAGCATTTTAAAAAATCAATCAATCAAACATTTACTTTGCATCTACTATATGCCAGGCACTGCATCAGGCCCTGGGGATTTAAAGGAGCCAAAAGCCAGTCCCTACCTTCAAGGGGCTTACAGGCTAATGGGGAAGACAACATGCAAACAAACATGTAAAGACAAGCTATATTCAGGAGAAATAGGCAATGAGAGAGAACGCAAAGGAATTTAGAGGGGTTGGGAAAGGCTTCCTGGAGGAGATGGGATTTAGTTGAAATCTAAAGGGAAGTCAGTAGGCAGAGGAGAGAAATAGAAACCTACTTTTCTTAAGTATAGTAAATATATTAAACATTACACAGAGACAAGAAGACTCAAAATTTTTGCATTATCTTATTAAGAAGATGATGTGTCCCAACATGATTCATGAAGAAATGTATATTTAAAAAGTTAATATACATACATAATCAGAAACAAAAACA
Organism: Sminthopsis crassicaudata; assembly: GCF_048593235.1. NCBI lineage: Eukaryota > Metazoa > Chordata > Mammalia > Dasyuromorphia > Dasyuridae > Sminthopsis > Sminthopsis crassicaudata. The sequence continues at coordinate 290,706,771 of NC_133621.1, forward strand.
AAACAATTTTAAAAAATAAAAAGGAAATACTATTTTTAAAAAGATGAATATATATGTACATATACATAGATGCACAATGTAGCCTGGTACATTGGGTAGAACAGAAATCACTGGTAATTGCTTTCACTGGTAGAACAGAAATAATCATGGCCCTGAAGGATCTATCTCGTGTGGGCCTGTGTGGCCTCCTCTATAAATGGAAAGGGTTAGACTAGCTGGCCTCTGAGGTTGCTTCCAGCTCTGAGTCTACAGATAATACTGAGGACAACACTCAGTTCTGAGGGTCTGCTCCCATTGGCCTGCCTTGCCTAGGTCCCTGTCACCAAGAGCCCTCAGCTAGCCTACAGAGCCTTGCACTGAGGCTTCCCCTCATCACCATATTCCCCAAGGTAGTCAAAGGGAAGAGTTTTTAGGGGCTAGAAATCAATTCTCTTTAACAATGTAAATAACCTTGGGCAGAGATCTGGAAACTGCACCCAGAGGTCACTGAGCTAAGGAAGGCCCTGACCCATTTCCACAACTGCTATATCTTCCTGTGCTCTATAAAAAAAAATCACCACAATAACAGCTCTTGTCTATTTAGTGAGTAGGATCACAGATTGAGAATAGAAGGGATTTTAGAAGTCACCAATCCCAGCCATCTCAATTTACAGATGAGGAAATTGAGGCACACCATGGCTAAAGCACTTGCCAATGGCTGCAAACCCAAGACTTCCTGATTTCAGGTCCCATGCACTATCCCATTCTGTCGAGTTTAGAGACTTAAGAGTTTGTAAGACATTTAGCTTACATCAAGTTTGTGATTGCTAGTGTAGATACAGCATCATTATCCCATTTCAGAGATGAGCAAAGTGTAATGCATAAAGGCTGAGCAACTTACTCAGCATCATCATGTTAATAAGGAATGAAATCAGTGGTATAAAGTTAAATGTTAGAGGGAGGAAGGGAGAGAGAGAGAGAGAGAGAGAGAGAGAGAGAGAGAGAGAGAGAGAGAGAGAGAAGGAGAGGTATATACACTTTTTAAATTTAATCTATATTATTTGTAACATTTTCTCTCGTCATTTTCTTAAGTATAGATAAGGAACAAAACAATAACTAAACTCTGAGTTTGCGGATTTAGATGTAACTGCTCACAGTAAAATGTTTTCTTAATTAGCATCAGTTTCATAACACTCATCAGTCAATCTGAGCTGACTCCCTGGGTCCTGAATGGAACCCAGACAATCTGAACCTAATTCTCTTGTTCTCAGCAGTGTTTCAGGTGGTCTTTAGAAAGCAGCCTTAGTCCCAAATCACAAAGCTTCCCTTTTCTCCCAGATCAGTTCAGTTTCCAGTGTTGATTTTGCTCCGGGGCAGACAGGAAATACCAGCGAAATTCCTTGTAAACATTCCCCTACCTACCTTTCTGCTTCAGTCTTTCCAGATTGTATGAGCCACTTGCTGTCAACTGTCTCCATGTGACCCATGCTCTTTGGGAAAAAAAAAAGGCCTTCTGTAAGGATCCTATTTCTAAATAGAGCTCTCCCAAGCTGAGCTGTACTTTTAAGAGTGTTTCGGATTCCAAGTCATGCTGCAAAAAGAACCGAAGAGAACAGAGCCAGTAAGTGTCCAGATTGTACATACATTTCTCCAAAGTGTCATAATTGGGACCTTGAAGAGGCCAGAAGTCCACTGGGATGAAGCCCACCTGCCTTGGGCACACTCATTCCCTGGGGGGATCATCAGAATTTTCCTCAGGCAATATGCTAAAACCATAGGTAAGAGACTGGTTGTGACTTGCTGAAGGAAATCATCAAGTCTGTCTCTGGGTCTCTGTCTCTGTTTCTCTTTCTCTCTCTCTCTCTCTCTCTCTCTCTTTCTGTGTGTTGCTGCCTGTCTCTGTGTCTCTCCTCCCTCTCTGCCTCTACCCTTCTGTCTCTGTCTCTGCCCTTCTGTCTCTCTGTGTCTGTCTGTTTCTCTCTCTCTCTCCTGTCTCTTCTTTTTGTCTTTTTCTCTCCCCACCTCTGTAAGTTTCTGTGTCCCTGTCTTTCTCTCTGTCTCTGTCTCTGTCTCTCCTGTCTCTCTTTTCTTTTTGTCTCTGTCTCTCTCTCTTCCCCCTGTCTCCCTGTCTCTGTCTCAATCTATCTGTCTCTCCTGTCTCTCTGTCTCTTTCTCCCTCTCTGTGTCTCCCTCCCTCTGTTCCTCTCAAGCTTACTCCTCTTTGATAACAAGTCTTTATATTTTCAGTAGCTAGTAGAGCTTCCTGCCCATAGCAAACACTTAATAAATTATTATTGAGTCTGTAGTTTTGAAATTGATTCTTTGAACCCAAGTGTACAACTTGCCATTTGTCCTTACTAAATCACAAAGTTATTTCATTGGCTTTTTCATCCTAACCTGTTGCGATTTTTAGACGTAAGTTCACCCATGCAGCACATTAGGTGCTGCTCCAAGGCCTGTGTCATCTATTAGGTATGATAAGCATGGTAGAGATGCTTTCCATCCAAATTGTGAATAAAAATGCTGAGCGGCCCAAGGGCAGATCCCAGTATATTCCCTTATTTTGATATCTATATTTCATTACAATTGGTTTCCTTTGCAATCTTAGGTATTTTATTTCATATATTTAAAAACATGATTCTGAGAAGGGGTCCACAGACTACATAGACATAATATTCAGCAAAGGTTGAGGACCCCTGTTCTGGAAGGTCAGACCTTCTTGCCTTCACAGAGCTTTTTGCAATCTTCATATTTAAAGATCCATCAAAAAAAAGTGTGTTACACCTGCCTTTAAAAATAAACATATTTCCATTCACAGAGAAATGTTTTTCAAAAGTATTGCTGTCTAACCATGCTTCTTCCCTCTTGTACTTGTAAAATTTATTTCTTGTACCCAGTCTTTCCATTTTTTCCCCAAATACTCTCATCATTTTCCTCTCTAAAGGCCTTGCCATCATACCTCCTGCACTTGCCCATAAAGGAGGCCCCATCCTCTTGACTTTGCTGCCAAAAGGAAAAGCGCTGCCCCTTAGGCACAAAGTCTCACCACAGGCTTCTTGCTGCTACTGAAGGAAGGTGCAGCTCATTGACCTTCCCTTTTCCCTGATGTTACAGTTCTTGCAACCTCATGGCTACACGCCATGATATTCTCCTCTCAAAAAGAGTTAAAAGCTGCTGAAAGACAGGTGCCAAAACCTTACAAAAAATGAAAATAACTCTGTCTTCACAAAGTATCAACAATTGGTCCCTGATAATAGAGGTCACCATCAGCTACCTGTGTTCTATGCAGTCACTGACTGGTGAGAACAAAGCCAAACAAAGCTTTCTCCCATATTAAGAGAAAACAAAGTTGAAAAAAGACAGCATGGTTCAGTTATCCAAGGCAATCCCAAGAAACCTTGGATGGAAAATGCCATCCATATCCAGAGAGAGAACTATGGAGACTGAATGTAAATCAACACATGCTATGTTCCCTTTTCTCCTTTTTCTCCTGTTTTATTTTTTTCTTGTGGTTTTCCCTTTTGTTGTGATTTTTCTCTCCCAACATAATTCCTAAGGAAATATATTTAAAAGTTTATGTATAATCAAAATAATGTTACATTACATTTAAATGAGGAAAATATAAAATTTAAAAGAAGCTAAAGAAACTCCAGCTTCATAAAGGCTGACCACTAATAGTCTTCCTCCCTAATTGTCTTACATTTAAGTAAATTTTATTTATTAATTTTGTATCTATGTTACATTTATATATGTGCCTTTATCTCTATTATTAGAATATTACTTTCACAAGAGAATTTTCATTCTTTGTACTTGCAGTCCCTGTACATAATAGTATAGTTCCCAGTATATACACAGTAGGTACTTAATACTTACTGATTGGTTGGTTAAAAAACACAAGAGAGATAGCAGGCAATTAAAGGAATTCTAACAATTAGTAATTCCCCTCTGAAAAAATGAGGTTCCAAGTGACTGATTTGGATCATACTCATTTCTCAGAGAAGTTTGATTTATGCAAAATTGATACTCTTTAAGTATTTAAAAATCTGCTCTATACAACAAACCAGTCTCTTTGCCAGTGGAAAGCTTAGAGAAAAAGATCATTTGCAAAATATTTCAGAGGAGGATGACAGAATTTGGGGAGCTGTTCTCAATGGTCACAGTAGAACCATCCCCCAAACGCAACATGATCTTCAGGGACACAACTTTGGACAATAAATAGGGAAGAAACAACGTGTCTTTCATGCAAACAAAAACCATTCCAGGTTCCACGATGGGGCAAAAGAAAGATCACTTTGTGCAGTAATCCACTGGTTTTCAGTGCCAAGGGAAACCTGAAACAAGGTGGCATACTTCCAGCCAAAGTGATCTTAAAGATCACAGAGGACAAGTGAAATATTCCCAACCAATAACAGTCATTCCTGTGCTCCATCAGCAAATGGCACAGGACTCATTGCATCAATTTTTGGGACATACAAAATCTCGACAGTCATTCAAAAGAAGCCAGTCTGCCATTCAAGCTGGAGAAAGCTTTATGATAGCATCTGCATGCTATCTCTTGGACAGGACTACAAATGGACACTAGGAAGAGAGTGTGCTGAATCAGACTTCGGAAACTATGAAAAGCTTTTGATGATCCCCAGAATTCACTGTCACAAAATTTCATCATTTTGATTCTTGAGTCTGCCCCCACATATCACATTGATGCAGATGATGGAATGCCATGACCCCAAAAGCCCCTCGCTCCCAGGGTTATTATGAAGATCAAATGAGATAATACATGTAAAAGCCCTTTACAAACCCTAACCTGCCACAAAAATATTAGTTATTATTCTGATTCAATGTTCCTATCATTCTAAATGGATAGTATCATATTACCAAAAATGATTGGTGTGTGAGGTGGTAAATAAAAAATACTGTCAGGGACCTGGATGACTGGCAAAGGAGATGGACCAGTCATTTCTAAACAAGAAATAGCCAATGAGCATCCCAATGGCTCCACCAGGATCCATGAACAAAAGAAAAATATGAGAGGTCTCCATGGTTCAGTGAAGTTCCTTAAACTTAAAAAATGATCCCCCAGGACAAGATGCCATGAAGAGGAAATGAATCATGAAGTTATTATAGTGTTCTGGGACACACCAGCATATCCCAAGGTCTACTGACCGCTATGATTATGGCTTATACTCTTTCCATGTTTTATCTCATTAGCTCCTACAACAGTCCTGTGAAATAATTCAATCTTGTGGTTTTAATTTCCTTTTTACAGATGGAGAAACAGGTCCAAGAAGGTTAAATAACATAGAAATCCTAACAGTAGTCCAGAGTCAACAAGCATTTATTAAGTGCTTACTGGGTACCAGGTGATAATCCTTATCATTGAGCTCCTTGAGGACAGACACTAGTTTTTGTGTCTTAGCTTCATGCCTGGCACTTAATAAATGCTTACTGCCTGATTGAGACAGTAAGTAGAGGTGGTTAGTTGTCCTTGAATCTAGGACCCAGATCCACTATTATCATGCTTTCCTCTACCAAAGAAAATCAAATATGTATATATGTTTGTGTGTGTGTGTGTATGTGTGTATGTGTTTTATATATATATTGCCAAAAATTGAATTAAGGTCATCCATCAGAAATAAAACTTAAAAATTCAATTAATTTCAATCCAATATTATATTTTTCATTTAGCTTCTGCACTTTTTTTTTAAACTAGAGGGACATCTGCTGGTTTTTATCTTTTCCTGCTATTTATAGCCAATGGCATGGAATTACTCAATTACATACATGGTTTAGGGAATGGGCATAAATTTGGTTTTGTCACAACCTCAAACAATTTATCTCACCAAGTATTTATAGAACCAATGAACAAAAATGAAACCATGATTGAATTTTTTCTAAAGAACAGATTAATTTATTTGAATTCTTTCTGAAACTTACCTTTATCAACAAATCCTCAGCTGTTATGAATAGTTCTTCAGCATCATTGGTTCTGCCTAAATAATTCAAAAATCTTGCAACAAAGCAGATTAGCTGGCATTTCTCATTGGTTGCAAAGTCAGAAATTTTGCAATTCAATTCTAAAATAACAAGAAATGTAAATACTTTAATCAGTGCATCTGAAAACCAAGAGTACCCACAGACAGCTTGACATTGCAGAGAAAGAACTGGATTGGTGTTTAAAAACCAGCTCTACTGCTGACTACTCCTATGACCTTGGGCTCATTCTTTTTCCTCTCTGACTCAGTTCCCTCAACTGTAAAATAAAAAGGTTGGACTAAATTCTTTTCTGTCTCCAAAATCTATGATGCTATAATTGATCTTTTCTAAATATCTGAATATCCTCATGATTGGCATTTTCCTCCACTGAAATCCCATGCCCCCAATATTTCTTAGCACAGGAGTGATTCCAGGTTCTCCAACACCAAAGGTCTGCCAGGTCCTATTAAGTTTGAAAGTTTCCAAGTATGAACATAATGACCTATTATTTGTCAATCACCTGGCCAAATTCAGAGAGGTCCATAGGCTTAGATCATAGACCTTGAGCTGGAAGAGACTCAGTAGCAATCTAGTCCAGCCCACTTATTTTACAGATGAAGAAACTGAGACACAGAGAGGTGACTGGTTTGCCCAGTTATATAGGTAGGACATGTCAGAAGCAGATCATAGATGAAGAATGAGAAGAACTCTCAGGGGTCATCTAGTCCAGCCCATAATTTTACAAATGAAGAAGCAACCCCAGGAAACTTAAAGTGACTAATCCAATCACACAGGGAGTTAGCATCATCACCTTATGCCACTGTGTAAGGATTTTTTTTTATTTTTTTGACTAAAGCCAATCATGAAAATGGTCTACTAAGTTAGAGGCAGAAGGTATGCACTCTCAATAATGAAAGTTCCAGCTTGTTAGAAGTACCAAAGAAGCACCCAAGCTAAGTTAACCTTGCTGGCAATGAAGGGGAAGGAAGCAGATCCAGCTTCTTAGGTGATGACACCTCCAGTCCCAATGTGCAATGGGAATTTAACAAAGGTATTTAGGGGAGGGAAAATAATTATACCACCAATATACATGCAGAGATTAGCAGAGAAGACGACCTAGGTAAGCAAAGTGTCTGTCCCATAACTCTCCCCCCCCCCCTCTCTCTCTCTCACACACACACACACACAGAGGTCTCCTGGCTCCCAGCTAAAGGCAGGCCTATCATGACACTATAAGTCAAGTTCAGCCATAAGCTACTTATCTGAAAGTCCACGCTGAGCCTGAGAAAGAAAGGAAAGAAGAAAAGGAAGGAAGGAAGGAAGGAAGGAAGGAAGGAAGGAAGGAAGGAAGGAAGGAAGGAAGGAAGGAAGGAAGGAAGGAAGGAAGGAAGGAAGGAAGGAAGGAAGGAAGGAAGGAAGGAAGGAAGGAAGGAAGGAAGGAAGGAAAGGAAGGAAGGAAGGAAGGAAGGAAGGAAGGAAGGAAGGAAGGAAGGAAAGGAAGGAAGGAAGGAAAGGAAGGAAAAGAGGGAGGGAGGGAGAGAAGGAAAAGAGAGGAAAGAAAAAGACACCCTCCCCTCTTCCATCTTCTCTGGCTAAATCCCATTTCTCTCCTCCCCTTTATTAACAATGGTCTTAACAAACTAATTGAGACAATAAGTTCCCAGAGCCCCTAGCACCTTAGTGCTATTGATACCATTTCCCCCATCCTGTGTTGTGCAGGGGTTGACACAAGTCCAGGCTCTGGCCTCATCCCTTCCCAGTGACTCAGCCTGAACCCACCAGGATCTCTTCATCTACCTTTAAAGGTCAGTGGAAACCAAGCAGCCTTTCTGGCCAGCAGGAGCTCGGTTGTTTAAATAGTCTTGTACATGGAATATGATACAGGGCCATTTATTATAGGATAAAAGAATACCAACAATTCCAGTCAAATACTTAGTTGCATTTAAATCTCTGCATCAGAAGTGTGATGAAGCTTATTTTAATTTAATTTCATATTAGAAATGAGCAAGACTTTAATTTATAATTTAACATGTATTGGTCAACCTGCCATCTTGGCAGAGTGGGGGGAAGGAGGGGAAAAATTAGAACAAAAGGTTTGGCAATTGTCACTGTTGTAAAATTACCCATGCATATATCTGGTAAATAAAAACTATTTTAAAAAATAAAGAAAAGAAAAGAAAGAAATGAGACAAGACAGTAACAGCTTCCATGAGCTTTCAGAGCTGGGAGTAGGGTATGTTAACAGAAATATTTAGAGTTAGGGTTTAATTGAGGAATAAAAGGATTTGTTAACAAGACTTGGGTCTTGGCAAATCTGGCTGAATTAACAGAGCTAACATTCAGGCTCAATGATCATGTGGTCTAAAAGAAGGGGTAGTTCAAGGGATGGAGCACTGGGCTTCAAGTCAGGAAAATCTGAGTTCATCAGAGTAGATTCTTGCCCCCAGTAGATTAAGAATAGTGGATCACACTGATTTAGAATTCTCATTAAGATTCTCTATTAAGAAGCACTATGTTTATGCAAAAGAAATAAGTGACTTTTCTCCCCCTCCTGGGAATTAAACTTGCAATATATTGGTCATCTTCAGATTTCTAGACTGATCAGGGGCTGAGAGGACATTCTTTAGCAGCCCAGGTCTGCCATCTCATGGTGAAAGAAGCTAACTGCTGAATGGCTCTTTGGGGTTAATATAAGGGCAGAATTTAATGGTGCAATCTTGCCATTAGGTTAAGCCAATATAACATTAGGTGAATCTAAAAGCTGTAGTTCAAGGCTTTAAGACACAGGTTTCATTTGGACTTCAGGCTCAGTGGATGCTAATGAAGATGGCCTGCTCGAATTCCAAGTTGAGAACGATGACCATTTTTTAACACTGAAGACCAACTTGAAGATGGAAGGTCATGGCTCCAAGTCCTTCTCTGCCCTTCTCCCCACTCTCACGACAACCCTCCAGGACAAGTTCTAGCTGCCTTTTGCCTTGGCTATTACAATGACTGTATACATCTCCCTTGCCCACAACTGCCAAGGCCCTGGTCCTAAGACAAGCTCACCATATGTTCACCCTTGTTCTAGACGTAGACACACGAGCATATTTTACATCAGCTACGGTAATCATCACTATCCCAACCGGCATTAAAGTTTTTAGCTGACTAGCCATGCTTCACGGCTCCGAATCTCTACTTTTACCTCAGCACCCTACAGCCACTCAACAGGGTAACCTGGACAGGAGCTCTACAAGACCGGGCAGAGCTTCAGCAGTGTTACCTGGATCTCACTGACAGATGCTACTGCTGCCGTAACAGCTTCTACCTGAGCCCAAGACCCCGCAGTGCTCATCTGCCTCCCCAGAGCTGGCCAGCCATGGCCCTTCATGCCCTGCCTTCACAGTCCCCATTTTCCTACATCACTTCTGGCCTTGGAGAGTAAGTGACCACTGGGGCTGACCCCTGCTTGGATCCTGAAGGCCATATACATTACCTTAGTGGGATGCCTCTCCACCCCAGCATCATCCCTTGCCTATCTCCTGTCTCCAATCCCATCCTCACTACATCTTCATCACCCACCATCAGGGGCCCATCACTTCAGCTTCATCATCACTGCCAGCCAGGGTCACCTACTGCACCCTCCAGCCACTTTGACAAGGTCTTAATACTCCTACCCAAGAAAGGAAGCTTTCACAAAACCTTATATTAAAAGAAGGAAAGGATATGGCCCAGTCACATAGCAAGGAAGCATGGAAGAGTTAAGAGACAGCCTGAAGACTACTCCAAGAAAAGACCTAAAGGGAGATCCCCTAGGTAGATCTTCCATGGGAGCACATGGATGATAATCACAAAGGATGAAAAAATGATGATGACCTATGATAAAGCACAGTTCATGGCTCCATCCAAGTATCCATTGTCTAAAGGGGTAATTCAGAGGTTTTGGCAAATACTTTGGCTAGGGAGAAATTCAAGGCAATAGAGTTCCTGCCATATAACAACAGCAGAAAAAAAAAAAAAATTCAGCCCTCCATCATATCTGGTCTTCCCCTTCTAACCCATAAAAATTTAACTTATAGACTAGAGAGAAGCATTTGTCATGCAGGATTTCAGGAGGCACAGTGAATAGAGTGGATAATCTGAAGTCAGGGAAGATTGGCTTTCCTATCTTGTCTGATATTGTGTCATTTAGTCATTTAAAAATTTGCAGCCAAAAAAAAAAAAAGAAAAAAAAAAAAAGGAAAAAGGCTATTGACAGTTAACAATTTCTTAATGGTATATTTCTAAGCTGTCAGTAATGTTATACCTGTCCATGTATGCCTTTCTTTTATTTTGTATGTCTTATAAGTTATCATCTTTTTCACCATACTTAGGTAGGCCCCTGTTGTATCACATCCAGCTTCTGCTAATACATTCCAATAATGGATAAGATGGAGCTTTATCCAGAAGGTTGGCCTTGTGGTTTGCGATATGATGGCCAGGGTTCTGTTAAGAAAATCAAGTATTAGTATATTAGAAAATTAAGAAAATAGTATATAATCTGATGACACTTGAAAGAAAAGCTATTCTTAAGTTACTTATAAAGTCATTATCCAATTTATATTTTTCTGAATCAACATGGCTTAGGTCAGCAAGTTGGACATGGTACCCATCAAAACCCATTTAAGTAATGATTTATATTTAGCCACGCTTGAATATGAATTTGCCTTAAAGAATGGAGCGATGGGAAAAAGTAATAAGGATTCAGATCTTTTTTTCTTTCTTTTTTTTTTTTTTACTCTAAGATGGAAAATAAAACTTTGTTACTGATCTAAACACAGAGGACTATGCATGGACAAAAGGTATAAGCCAACATATTTTTTAAAATGTCACAGCTATAATCTGAAAAGAAGATTTGTTTACATGTTTTCTCCTCCTTAAACTGTAAGCATCTTGAGGGAAAGGACTATTTTTGCCTTTTCTTTTAGTTCAATTATTGATAACTATGCCTCTCACATAGTAGGTGCTAATATAAATGCTTGTTGCTGACTAAATTAAGATATATAATAGGGAAGTAAACTTTATAAATTCATTAGTTTTATGTTTCAATTTACATCTTTCTTTCTCCAAAGATGACAGTCATTTATTCGAAGTATATTTATATATACTTTGATTATAGACTATAGTGATTATTAGCAAAAAAAAGAAAAGAAAGAATCAGTGTTCTCTTAAGTAACTTTCTAAGTGGCAGAAAAGATGCTAACTTGCATTGGTAAAAAGACTTTCCTCAATTAGGAGTTCTCTAATCCAAAAAAAACCACAGGGTTAGTCTTGTTCTTATCCTTTAATTTCATGTTTTATCTTTTACCCAAAGTAAACAACCAAAGCTCAAGCTTTTTTATATTAGTCCCTCTACATAATTAATAACAAACCTTAAATATTAGGCATGTGACAAGAATTAATGAATCTTCTAAACTCCTAGATATGAGCAATAGCTAGTCCTCCCTCCAAAGGAATAAACTTAAACTCTCTCCCCCTTTTGTAAAGGGGAACTCTTTTAAATGGGTCATACCTTATTTTTTTATACTTTTTAAAAATTTTGCAAGAATAAGTCAGTCCCCACCCTTTCTTTGAGTCCTATCACCAATGACTGTTTTTGAGCACTTAAGACCTCCTCTCCTGAATCTTTCATCTCTTCAATCTAAGCTGATTTTTTGTTATTTAGTCAGTCATATCCAACTCTTTGTGATCTCAATTGGGGTTAACAAATGTGTGTGCCATGTTGTCAAATGTTGACTGTCTTATGTTAGCCTTGCCAGTTCTGAGTGAAATGTTCCGGAGATCCACTTCAAAAAAATATTAGGTCTGATGGCTGGGTTCCCTTGACCCCCAACAGCCTAATTAAATATGACCCTAAACCAAGACTTCATAACCCTTTACTGGTGGCCCAATACTATATACTGAAGTTAGAACTTTGAATTAACTGAGAAGATAGGAGAAAGCAAATGGGGACCAGAAAGAACACTAACTTTTTAACATGGCTTTCAATGGGAAAATCACCACCATCAGGATGCATTTAACCCTCTACTACAACAGAACTACAAAATGAAAGAAATAATATTTTGAAGAGTCTTGCTGACCATAGGGATAATTGTAGAGAGAAAAAAAAGACATCTTGGATCCAAATTTTCTTGAGTGCCTTTTTTTTTAAAGAGAGTTTGTGCCAACTAAATTTAACCCCCCCCAAGATCTCTTCTAAAAATTTAAGAAAGCAAACTAATGCTTACTAGAGCTACTGCACTGGGTTATGGTCAGATTTCTAACAGGATAGAATTGTATTTTTGTTATGCTGTTGTTACCTTAGTAATTAATAAAGATGGAGACGGAAACTATGATTTCAGTTTCAATTGGCACAGAGAACTCTGTCTGACAATGCAGGTCAGAACCTTTTCTTAAGAAAATTGCTTTTGAAAGATAAGTGACTTGCCCAGGGTCACCTAGAAAGTAGGTCAAAGGTAATACTTGAACTTTGGTATTTCTACCTCCAAGGATGGTCCCTAGATAGTACAACAGATGGAATACTGGACTTGGAGTTAGTTCAAATTCAACCTTAGATTCTTAGTAATTGTGTGGACCTGGGCAATCCATTTACCTGTCTTCAGCCAGAATTTCCTTATTTATATAGGAATAATAATACTTTCCAAGGTTGTTGTGAAATGAGTATAAAGTGCTTTTCAAAGCAAAGTGATATGGTAAATATCAATATTATAAAGAAGTTTGTCATTATTCAGTCTTTGCTTTTATGACATATTATTGGTTAAAGTTATAACTTTAAAGAAACACAACCTCTCCAATTCTATTGTTTTTCCTATAAGAAAAATGTATTTTAAAGTAATCTGTACTACAAGATAGTTTGCTAGCAGGTACTACATTGAAAGGCCTTTATAAAAAGCAACTAATGCTTCTCTATGCTGATGTAGTCAAAAATTTTCTAGAAATTAGATAAGAGTATTCTTATTCCCTAAACAAATGTCAAGGTTTTTTTTTTAATTTTTAAAGAATTAAGTTCAAAATTAAAAGGATATAAAACTGAAAAAAAAATACTTAATTAAATTCATACAAAAAATTGGGCAAAATTTCAAGATTCAGAGACTACAATGGAAGGGAGAAAAATTCCTAGATAAATTCCTGGAAAGTTACTAAAATATAAGATTCCTGATTTATCTAATTCTCTCAACATATTGAATTAGGTCCACTTGCCAAATTTAAACACTAGACAAAAGGAAGTACACTTTTCTTCTCCAAGCCATGTGCTAGGGCTCTGTCTCTTTCCTTCTGGTCTTTCCAGATTGGTTTCCCAACTCTCCTAAACAGAGAGAGGAGTAGTGATGACCAGTGACATCTTAGTTTTGCAGATGACGAGGAATGGGATGAAATGTGCCAAGTGACACAAACCAATGAAAAGAGTCCCCTTGCTGCCTTTATATAGTAAAGGTGCTCAGCATCTCCACCCTCCAATCCTAGTACAAAACAAATCTTTTGGGGCTCTTTTACAAAATATAACCACATAAAAATAGTGAAACTTACTTAGTATTTGTGAGAAAATTGCATAGTTCCTCCCAATTGCCACTCATTTTCAGATGCCAAGGCAATTCTGCATATGCTCTCCAAAAGCTGCTTTGTCTCTGAAAGAACTGAGTCAGGATCCGATGTAAATTTGTCTTCTTGCAATTCATGGGGTTCTGAAAGGAATATGGACTGCTTTCTCTGACAGGAGTGATTACACCTAGTTTAAAATAAGTTACAGGTTAACCAATTTCCTGTTCTTCTCAATTATGTCCAAACTACCTAAAGCCTAATACATGAACTACAGGACCTGCAAATTTATTTTCTGTCCAGAAAGATCAGAAAATCCAAGGTAAATGGGAACCAGACTGAAAGGCCCACGTAAATCAGTCTGGATCAGAGAAGAAGGATCCCCATTCATTATCACTAGAGCTATTATCAATGGGGTAGAATATAAAAATTCTCTCCAACTGCAACTCTTTTTCATCTATGTCAACAAGTTTGTAACTGGGGTTCCATAAGCATTTTTAAAAATATTTTGATCAATGTACTTCAATATAATTTGTTTTCCTTTTAATCCTAAGGTATTTTATTTGGTGAATTAAAAACATGATTCTGAGAAGATCCCAATAGACTTCATCAGACTGAGAGCCAGAAATGTCCAGGACACCAAACAAAGGTTAATGAGTCTATCTGAAGTGATTCTTTCTTTTTTAAAGAAGCTTTAGGAATCATATGTATAAAACCGAGTCTCTATTGGAAGCACATGGCCTCTGGCTGCCATGAAAATCTACCACTTCAGAAGTGGAAATTTTACATTCTCTAAGTCTTACAAAGGCCAAGTTACCATCATTCGGCAACTTCAATGTTAAGATCAAGGCTAAATAAAGACTAGTCACAATATTTATATGTAACATTCCCTAAAAAAGGCAATTGTGGATAATAATGGCCAGAAATGGTCACAAAAAACAATATAGATATTTCACAGGTTTTATAGAAATCTAAAATATGAGCATCCCTTCTGGAGACTATGAACAGAAATCACTTATAAATGATATTATAATCCTAGCTTCTAAAAAGGGATTTATTTATAGAACTTGTTCCAGCAATAATTCAGATTTATTACTAAAATATTATCCAGAGTTCATACTTATTTGAGGGAAATACAGGCCTTGGAAGCCAGTAAATTGAAAGCCAGTTCTTTACTTGCCAATTGCTTAACAAGGTTATTTCTGATAGTAGCAGACTTGGATAGGATACAGAAGAAGAATGCAAATTTTAATTTGGCTCCTAGGATGTAAACTTAAGCCATAATCTATTAGGTATAACAAATGGCATGAAGGATATGAGTAGGTTCAAAATTTCCAACTATGTATAATCTAAGTGACTGGAATGAATCATGACTATATTCTCTTTACATTCTTGGTCTAGTAGCCAGGTTTAAAGGCATATAAGGAGAGGGAAGAAAATTAAGGTTCCAACTTTCCAGTTCTTTCTTTCCCAAGATGTAGTCAGCTTGGCAGTGCCTATTGCTTCAGCTTCTCTGTCCCTCCAGTCAAGGCTGAGGACAGCCTCTAGCCCTTAAGACAATAGAGATTAGGGTGGGAGAAAGGCTGTGACCTCCAACAGCACTGAAGAGGTTAACACAAGTGGTCCCTGCCCCAGAGCTTCCATAAGGCAGCAGGCACTATGGACAGAGCCCTGCATTAGGAGTCTGCAGACCCAAGGCCTCGTACCCACTTTTTAGCTAGGTGATCTTGGACAAGTCATTGTTTTTCCCTGAGTCTTTCTTATAGACCTAACCAGGACTTCTTAAACTTTTATAATTGCAACCTCTCTTCGTCTGAGAAATTTTTACAGTATAAACGATGTGCCTGAAATAGATGTACAAATCAAACATTTAGTTTTAATAAATCATAATTTTGCGACTCCCACATTCAGTTACAAGACTCCATATGGGGTCACGAACCACAATTTAAGAAGCTGGGGATTAGAGAACCCCCAATTTTTCTTCAGGCTTTCTAATTCTAAGATTTGAGGCTTTAACATTTTGGTTTTCTCTATGGTTACTCTTTGGCTGAATCTTGAATTTTCCATTTCACTCAAAGGAAGAAAGGGTAAAGGAAAGTATGGGCATTCCTGGGATCAACCTATAATCCAGAGGCAAAAATTAAGGTTTTTATTAAATCATACTCCCCATACCCTTTTTCTTTCAAAAAAAAAAAAGAACACAATATATTTAACATAAAAAGTATGTGGGATACAAATAGAGCTCTTTTCTTATTGTCATACCTAATTTAGTATTCAATTTTTAAAAACAGGTAATAGAATAGAATTTCATGTTTTTTATATACAATTCTTTTTTTGTCTTTTGCTTACTATTTATGTTTGTTGATGATGGTTAAGTTTATAATAAAGTTTAAACCTTTTTTTAAGTTCATCAGGGAAAGAACCCACAGAATGGCTAAGGCTTAGAAGACCTTTAATACCATAGACCAAAAGTGAGTGAGTCTTTGTAACAATAAAGACTATTTTAAGTTGGTCGGTATTTTCCCCCTTCCCGGACTTGCATTGGTTTTTTTTTTGTTTTGTTTTGTTTTTTTCATATCAACCAAAGTCTTAGTAAGATTATCCTAATCAAGGCCACATCACAAAAACTAACCTAAACAAAATGTCACTAAAACCTTGCTATAAAGAGAGCTGATCTCAATTTTTATCACCTTTTGATTTGCGGAGGATCAAAAAGTACTAAGTTGCATTTGGAGATAAACATGGCCCACAGGGTTCCCAGTGACGACTCAAGCCATCATACTCAGGCGCTGACCATTTCTTTTTCAACATCCCACCTCAAGGTAGAATGAGGAAAAGGAAAACTAGCATTAAAAAAAGAAAGAAATCACTATTGTCATCTTAAATATTGTATAGTCTCAGTTCTCTCCCAAAGTTCTTATTTAAACTTTTGAAGTTGGAATTGCTCATCAGAGAGAGATAAAGTAATAATGTGGTTTCTTCCTAAACATAACTAATGGCCACTGAGCCACCACTGATGCCAGCTAGGAGAAAAAACATTTCAATTTATCATCACTTGGAACGTCTGATCGTGCTAGAGAAACTACAGTTAAAACTTTTCCTTCCTCTAGTCTCTTGCCCTCTCTCTAGCCACCAGCCTTCTTCCTAAATTGATGTCTTACCAAGTAGTTTGTGCTCCACTGCTTGCCGCAGAGACTGATGACAGAAATGCAATCGGCCATTTGGTTTCTCTTGGATCCACTGCTTTGTAGCTAAGCGAAAGGCCGCCCAATGGGAAGTGGTGACTTTGTAATGATTCTTATAGCCCAGGATGTCCAAGAGCTGGAGTATCTCATGATCAGTCAATCCACAATGAGAGACACTTAATAAACATAGTATGTCTACCACCCAGCCATTCAGCCCTGCAATAAGAGGATAACAATCTTTTCAGAAATGAATTATCACCATTTAAAAAAAAAAAAAAAAAAACCACCCAGAATAAGGTTAGAAATTAGCAGCACTTGCCAAAAGGGGCATGCTTTTTTTACCAAAAGGGGAACCCCTACTTAGCATCTTTATACAAGATTTCCTAACCCCCGTCTCATATTTCTATGAATGAATGATCTGAAGAGTAGGACGGCCACCTCCCAAAATAAGTCCCCAAACAGGAATCGTACTACATGAAGCTAGATTCTATCGGTGTCTTCACCATATGTTCTCCAGCTCTAATCTGCATCTATCATCTTTGCACAGAGTTTCTCCTCCTTTCTTCTGTTACTTTGTGTACTCCTTGAGACCAAGAGCTGCCTTCTGCCTCCCAGTGCTCAGCACAAATGGCGCTTCTTGACTGACCGGCCCCATGTGGAATTCTCATTGGCTTTTTGTTCTACTAGGGATGTGCAGAGAAAGGAGGGCCCAGACAGGGGCCTGGCTGCTGTGGCTCATGTGAGAAATAATTAGAATTATTAGAACGCCGCTCCCTTACAAGCAGGGACCGTTTCATTCATTGTACTACTAAGCCTCGGTGGTTAAGGACATATGGAAGACCTCAATCACTACTCGGCTCTTGAGTGATGGGACACAGGGGTTCTTTGTTGTCACCAAAGCCATGAAGCCTTTTGGTTCTGTTTCCTATTTTCATGGGGTCCACTAGAGGGCGGTCAGTTACACGAATTGTTTGCCAACGTGTCTGAGTGAATGGCCAGTCCAATCCTGCTCCTATACCCCAAAGGGTTCTAAGTCTGAAAGCACCCGGGAATCTGGATGGAAATAAAAATGATTTGCTCTGGCTGCCCGGTCCATATTCCTTTGAATTGATGGTCAGAGCCATTGTCTTCACACTCAACATCTCCACAAGGCCACAGCTCCCACACTGCCCTCTCTCTGACCTGGCAGCGGCTTCCAAAACTGCCCCCATTCAGGAATGTGGCTGCTCCCCTGGGATTTTTTCTCTCTACAATGTCTCTCAGGACAGTCCAGTTCACTCCCGTTGCCCCATTTTATTACTTCTATAGAGACTGCTCCCCAAAACTCAATCTCCAGCCTGGTCTCTCCCCCAAGCTCCGAACCTGTGACAAGGGAAGAATGGCTTTCACATCTTGTCTCAGACACAAGTTGTGAGACCCTGAGCAAATCGCTTGGCTTCAGCTTCCCCCCTATACAATGAGAGGCTTGGACTAATTGACTTTGATAAGGCCCAGCTCTTCCCTAAGTGATCCTATGACCTCCAGCTGCTGCACCTCCAGTTTTAGTAGTTAAAAACTAAGCTTGTTCTTCTGACTCAATTAAGCATCTCCTTCCAGCTTCATCTTATCCCAGTGCCTCAGGTAAAACCTGGCATCTTCTTGGACCCTTGTTTCATCCAAGAAGAGTCTTCTTCTGCCACCGCCCTAGAAGGCAGCCTGAGCCCCAGGCAGTCTGGCCTCCTAGAGGGCCCTGCCTCCTCCTCTCCTCCCACCTCACATACTGTGAGACGAGCCTTCCTGATGTATCCAGGAACTCTCCCCCTCAGGATACTATTGAGGTTCCTCACTTACTCCAAAGACCAAGCTCCTGGGTCTGGCTCTGAGGGACCTCTGGGCCTGGCATCAGCCTGTCCCAGAGATCTCATTTTCTGCAGATCTTCATTCCAGCCAGACTGTCTCCTTGTCATCCCCCAAACATTTCCTCTGCTTCCTCAGGTCCCTTGGACCTGAAATATCCCCCCAATCTTCTTCCTTCCTGACTTCTTCTCCTCTCCCATTCATAGCCTATTAAAAATCCTACCCTCCTTTAAAGCCCACTCAAATAGCATCTCTCCCAGAAAGTTTTCCCTGACAAGGGCATGGCAGAAAAAAACTTCAGCTCTGGAATCAAATGATTTGGGTTCAAATACTACTTTTGATGACTATCTGAGTTATTTTGGACAAGTCACTTCACTTCCCCGTGACTCAGTTTACTTATTTACAAAATAAGGGGGTTGGACTAAATAATTCTTGAGTTCTCTCCTCCCCCCTCTTCCCCCCATTCCTACCACCTCTAGGAATAGCCGCTCTCTCCGTGGTCCTTCCTTCCATAACACTTCCATTTGCTTCCACATGTCTTTTGTAATTCTCAGGTATTATTTTATATGTCATGCTTGCCTTGGTTTTGTAGGGCACATTTCCCTAACCCAGTGACCTCCAGGAGGACTGTATGATTTGTCTAATGAAGTTTGGACAAATGGCACATCTCCAACCACAGTACTCTATACACAGTAAGCATTTAACAAATGGATCTGCCAAATTGAATTGAGCAGCTTCATTCCTTTCCCTGACTATTTCTGGCCCGAGACTCCACCTCTGTCCAAACCACTGCTTTGGGATACTCAAGAAGCAAACTTTCATTAAGAAACGTACTTACGGCCTTTAGTATCCGGCAGAGTTGACATTACTTTTTTGGGTTTGATAATCCAACTATAGTCCTCAACCCATCGCTTGAGAATCAATTCCCACAGCTCCTGAATTGAAAGCACTTCCAGGTATTCCTGAATACATTCTGACTCATTTCGGTAGAGTCGACATTCTTGAAACTCATTGGCCAAGATTGCAATTTTCAAAGGACTTAGGCATGGTTTTTTCCTTGAGTTATGTTTCTCTCGATAAGAAAAAATGTTCTTGTGAGGTACTGTGAGATACTGTTCGAAAATTCTGATAATTGTGTTTTCATCGGAGGAAATGGTGAGCTCCACTATTTTTACATCTGATCTGGCAGACAGTGATTTGTAAGAGAGACTGGAGGATACCGTACTCATGATTAATTTACAATTAGAGGAAATGGAGGGGGGCAGCCACGAAAAATCTTTTGCCTGATAAAGTCAAAAAAAATTAAAAATTTTAAGATATTTTCAAAAGAATTCTGTCAATGTTTTTCAAAGTTAGAATAACTTGATATAATCTCATAGCAAGCAAAGAGGGAGAGAAAATAGTTCAAACACGGTATTACTCTATCTGATTTCACATGCTGTTCTAGCATCTTAGTTAAGAATTTAGGAGAATGGACACAACAACCATAAGATAAAAAAAAAAAAAAAAACACAGCAATGAAGAAAAGTAGTGTTAGAATTGACTGCAATCACTGAACCTGACTGCAGAGCACAATACGTACTCATTTTCAGCAGAGAAATGAATGGTTATATATATGGAATAGGGAAAGCATGTTCAGAAGGTTTGTTTTGCTTTGATCTCATTCTTTGTTCCAAGGAGAGGTTTTGGTGGAGACAGCACAAAGAACTTTGGGAAGTGAATGTGGTATCAAAAATTAATGGTAACAAATAACTATCTTTTTCTTTAAAAATTTTTCTGGCTGAATATAGACACAGAAAAGTATCTATATTTTTAAAGGACAATTAACATTTATTTAGGAATGCTTTTTAAAAGTGTAATGTATGTGATAGAATATTACTGTCCTCTAAAGAACAGTAGCTGTGAATGATAAAGAGAAGTATAGGACTTACATGAACTAAAGCACAGTGAAGTGAGCAGAGCTAGAGAAAACAACAAAGACAATAACTAGAGTGGAGATAGAAACAAAACAAACAAACAAAACCTCTGAACATTTTGTCATTATATACTGACCAAGTTTTCTAGCCAATTAAAAAGAAGAAGAATTATTTACACTTTCCTCCCTTCTTTGCAAAAGTAAGTGACTATGGCTTTGAAAGATGGAATAGACAGGCTGCTTAATTTTGTTGAGCTATGATTTGTTTTTTCTTTTTTCATCTTTTCATCGTTGTTACAAAAGATACCTCTGGGGAGGGAAGGAGGGGAAAATATCTTTGGAAATAAAGAGAATATAAAAATGAAAAACATCAATCAAAATCTTAAAGAACTACTCATCAACTGGGGGATTATAAACAAATTGGTGTACTAGTATAATTGAGTATTATTGTACTGAAGAAATCATAAATTTGAAAATAAGATGGCACAATAGAGAAATCATTGGACTTGGAGTTATAAAAGCTGAGTTCAAATCCTTCCTATTTGCACGACTTCAGGGTCAGGTAAGTCAACTTACCATTTTTTGCCTCAGTTTAATAATGTGTAAAAAGTATGATATCAATAGCACTTACTTCCTAGGGTGGTTGTGGAAAAAAAAATCGTCTTTTACAAATGCTTTAGAAATCTTAATCCACTATAATTGCTAGTTGTTGCTGTTTTATTATTATTATTATGTGAATTGCTGTTAAGTCAAGTAAGCAGAAAAAAGGAAACAATTATAATGACATCAATGTAAAGAAAAAGTACACTAGCGGGGGAAAAAGGACAGGAGAGAAGAGGAAAGGAAAAAGGAGAGAGATGGGGGAGAAAAGGAAAGGAAAAGATAGGAAATGAAGGGAGGGGCTAGGAAGGGAAAAGAAGGGAAGGGAGGAGAAAGAAAGTAAAGGGAATGATCAAACTAGGCCTGAAGAAAAAAATTTTTAAATATACCTCCTTTCTTTTTAGAAGTGGAAGAGAGGAGGACAAAAGCAGTCTTTGGGAAATATTAGCTATCATGTCAAACTAAACTAACAACACAATGGTTACTTTTGCTAAATAAACTGCTTTTGCCTCTGTTTTAAAAATGATTTGTCATAATGAAAGGCTCTCTGGGTAAGGAAGGACTCTACTTAGAAATTAAGGTCATGAAAAAACAAAAATATTCATCAAATAATTTTTTAAACAATTAACTAAATAAAAGTATTCTTATGGAGATGTCTTTGTTGTCCTTAGCTAGCTAAATTTAGCAAATATGTATGCACCAGCTATGAGGGGCTTTCTCAAGCTACAAATTATTCAACATTGTCATTCTAAACCATAGGAAGAAAAAATGCATATGATCAAATGAGATAATTTACATAAAGTACTGACAAAACATAAAAGTGCTATACAAATGGTAGCTATCATTAATACTATTATATTAAAGAGTTATGTTTTCTCATAAGCAAGTAGAATAATTAAACTTATTTCAAAGAGAATGCTATGCAACATTTAAATACCTCATGGGAAAATTAATTTTATTCTCCTATTTAAAATTCTTTCTGATATAAAGATAGGGAACATAAAGGTAGAACAAGTTGAACTTGACCCATCCATGTGGGGAGAGGGCAATGTAGGTAGATAGCATGGAACAGAAATATCCAAATCCTAGAACTCTTTTTAGCCATGATATTATTCCATGCATAACTACCAACAATATCACATTTAACATGAAGAATGAAATTTGAAATATTTGGGTAGAAAGATGATGTGTAATATTATTTTTAATTATTTCAATAATTTTCAAGTAACAAAACATTAATGAATGTAACTTTTTAGAAAATTGTACCTTCTGTCCTGAAATTCCATAAACACCAATCAATTCTTCAATTCCATCTAGTACTAATATACATGGCTTTAAACTGATGGAGGCTAAAAATATTTCTACAAGAAGTGAAAAAACCCATACTTTAGAGTCTTCATTAATTAGATCCGTTTCAATCCGAGTACCTAAGGGCACAAAAATTAGATTAAAAATATGTTCCTTTTCACAAGAATATTTCAAAAGTATATCAAAACAAAAATACATGCTATAAATATTGTTAAAATATGTTAGGTGGTATAATGACTTATGACCTAAAATGATCTCTATTTCCTGCCTTGCTGTTGAAAAAAAATCAATTTCCAATCTCAAAAGTCTCCCTTTTTTACAAATGGAGATTCACTACCAGTTATCTGTAAGGCAGACTGAAAACCTTAGATGAAAGAGGCTATAGAATATAAAGATCTATTTCTCTTTCGTTTATAACTCATAATTAAATGGCTCTTAATGTTTTCAAAACAAGTTCCTCATAACAACTCTCGAGGAAGACAATAAATGAAATATTAATCCTCATTTTAGAAGTGGGAAAACTAACTCTGATAAGCTAAATAACTGGGCCATCCATTGTCTAAGATGGTTTTAATTAAATTAAAAAGTTAAGCTAAAAGAGTTACAAGTCATACCACATGACATGTTCCCCCCTCGACTCAGAGAAGGAATCTCCCAACCCAAGAAGTATGAGTTCCCTCTCACTGGAGTTTTTCAACAGAGGCTGAATGTGATTCCTAAAAAGTCTCATTTCTTAGGGATATCATAAAAGAAGATTCCCTCTTGCATATGGATTGGATTAGATGACCTGAGAGGTTCTTTGTTTGACATTTTCTAATTTGGTAATGGGATATACCTGCCTAGGTGTCAAGGTTAGCTTTGAGCACATCCCCCAAAACTAGACTTCTTCAACCACTCTCTGAGATTCTCCTACTTAACTCTAGATTAGAAAGATTCCACTGATTATAACATTACTTTTACTGAGCCCTGCTGTCAAATCTTGGGATCCCACACCGGCACTGCAAAAATCCTTTACTAGGAATGGCCAGAAAAAATGTCATTATGAGGGAACCCAAAACACTTGATGTATGTAACCAAACAACCAATCACAATGGGAAGACCAAGTGACAAACTCATCAAAACTTCTAGTGCTATACATCCTTGATACAGATTTCAAATTGTTTCTCTTCCCCCAAAAGCAAATCTATTCCATAACAGTTGAGAGAGATTGAAGTCTAAGCAAATAAAGTTACCAACAGAAAGCTCAGGAATCATAATTTTTAGGTACCTTTTGCACATTAAGTCATTAAATGTCATGCACATGTCTTTGAAGAGAATACAAAGAAAGAGAATCAGAATAAGTACTACTCTATGTGATGGCATGTTCTAGTAAGCATGCAAATTGATATCATCAAACTTGTATGACCATTTTAAAAAAATATCAATATTTTTCTGTCCAGAAGAACAAGGAAATATTTTTAAAAGGGAGAATGAGAAAAGATTAATAATAACAAGGTGAAGTTTTGCTTCTGGTGGGTCTTTTATAGGAAAGAAAGATATAATATTAAAGTTTTTAAGACAAATGATTATTACTTTAACTCTTCGGGTGAAGAATTTTAGTGTAGGAGGGCATCTTCCACTGATACTTCCATGGAGCTGTAATCTGATTGATATGCACACTTTTTCCAGTGGTATTAAGTCATAACTGATCTATACCTCCTCTTGTGAGGTTCTTGTTCATAAGTCTTCCACAGGTGACTGGGCCCACTGTGGGTGAGGGCCTCCCACTAAATCTTCAGAAATTATGTGGTCCTCAAAGACATACAGAGGATGTCCCTCAGTTACCCACCTTCTTTTCCAGACATACAATTCTCTGATTAGAGTCTGCGCCTTCCTCCTGTATAAGTCTCCATTGGTGGTATGTGGCAGCCTTTTCATGCTCAATGTGAAATGCTCAATAGCTCTTCCAATAGCCCTCCAGTATCCCTTCTTCAGAGACTGCAGTATTTCACAAAAGATTATTAATGTTAAGAGGATGGATCTTTGTATTAAAGAGAAGCCTAAAGTTGTTAAAAAAGGATTACAAAATTTCCCAAAGACAATCCAACGCTTTTCCTTTTTATCCATTCTGGACCCAGCTGATTATCCATTCAACAAGTCGGTCAAAAATATATACATTTAGGGGGTGAGTCTATGGGCTATCCAGCTTAATGCATACAATAGACTCATCAATAGGCATCTTTTCATCCATTTTGGTTTTTCCTGTATGGATACTTCAACAAAACTCTTCTGAAGGATGTTTGCAATGTCCTAATGCAAAAAGTTCTGAGTCATTTGTGTGTCATGCATCCATTCTCTTTGGCAGTCTGATGAAGTCTATGGGCCCTTCTCAGAATCTCAGAATAAACCCTACTTCATTTATAACATGTATCAAAGGGCAAGATGTTGGCCACATTGAAGCCAAAAATGAACTTCTAAGAATTTTCAAATGTATAAAACAAAAGACAGAAAAATTACAAAGGAAATCTACTATACTGAAATGCAGTTATCAAAATTGTTTTCAAAATTGGTTCACTGTCAACTTGCCTGCTGTCCACTAAGCTTTGTAAAAAAAAAAAATATATATATATATATATATATATATATATATATACACACATATCATATATATACTCTATATATATACACATATATCATATATACTATATATACACATATATCATATATATACACATATATAATGTCATATATAATATATACATTTGTTTTTCTATTGTATGCAGATTTGAAAGAAAGATGTACCATTTCACTATTGTATATTGGATTATGAAGGAAATGTTTGTGAACAATTTAAAAAATTATTTTAAAAAAGGACCTGTCAATGTTTTGTGTGTATCTTATATTTGTATTAATAGTTTAAAGTTCTAATTTCATTTCCAAATAAAAATAAACACACAATGCTGAAAAAAATAAAAATAAATGAAATTGGTTCATGGGAAGGGGATGAAGGCAAGATGACAGCAAGTAGACAGGACTCACTATGAGTTCTTCCTGGCTTCCCTTAAAATCAGTACTAAATCAAACCTCTGAATAGATTTTGGAGTGAAAAGAGAGATAAAATGGAGTAAATTACATCACAAGAAGAGGCAAAAAAGACCTATCATAGTTGAAGGAAAAAAGAGAGGGGGATAAACATTGCTTGAACCTTAATCTCATCGGATTTGGCTCAAATAGGAAATATCAGACAAATTTAGTTTGATATTGAAACTTATCTTACTCTATAGAGAAGTAGGAAAGAAAAGGATAAAGGAAAGGGGGTGCTAATAGAAGGGAGAACAGAAGTTGAAGGGGAAAGGGATAAGAAAGGGGGAGGAGCTGAAAAAAGGACAAGTCGGATTGAGAAAGGTGATGGTCAAAATTGGAATACTGATTAGGAGGGAAAGGAGAAAGAAAAGACAAAAGTATAACTTGGAAAAATTAGGATGGTGGGAAATAAAGAATTAATGTGAATGGTAATAGGATGAACTCTCCCATAAAATGGAAGCAGATAGCAAACTGGATTAAAATCCAGAATCCAACAATATCTTGTTTGCAAGACAAACACATTTGAAGCAGAGAGATACATACAGAGTAAGAGTAAAAAGCTAGAGCAGAATCTATTATGCTTCAGCTGATGTCAAAAAAAAAAAAAAAAAAAGTAGGGGTAGCAAACCTGATCTCAGATCAGGCAAAAACAAAAATAAATCTAATTAAGAGAGATAAGGAAAAAAATTACATCTTGCTAAAAGGTACTATAGATAAGTAATAGCAATACTAAACATATATGCACCAACTGGTATAGCATCCAAATTCCTAGAGGATAAATTAAGAGAGCTGTAAGAAGAAATAGATAGCAAAACTATACTAGTGGAGGATTTCAACCTTGCTCTATCAGAACTAGACAAATCAAACCACAAAATAAGCAAGAAAGAAGTTAAGGAGGTAAATATAATTTCAGAAAAGTTAAGTATGGTAGATCTTTGGAGAAAACTGAAAAGGACAGAAAGGAATATAGTTTTTTTCTCTGGAACCTACACAAAAATTGACCATGAATTAGGGCATAAAAACCTCAAAATCAAATGCAGGAATGCAGAAATAGTAAATATATCTTGATGCAATAAAAATTACATGTAATAAAAGGCCAGGGAGAAATAGACCAAAAATTAATTGAAAACTAAATAATCTAATCCTAAAGAATGAGTGGGTGAAACAACAAATCACAGAAACAATCAGAGACGACATACCAAAATTTATGGGATCCAGCAAAAGGTGTTCTTAGGGGAAATTTAGATGCTTACTTGAATAAAATAAAGAGAAGATCAATGAACTGGGAATGCAACTAAAAATATTAGAAAAAGAACAAATTAAAAATCCCCAATTAAATACCAAATTTGAAATTCTGTAAAACGGGAGATCAATAAAATGAAAGTAAAAACACTATTGAACTAATAAAGAAAATTTACAGTTGGTTTTATGATGAAATTGGTTCATGCACCCCAGATTAAGAACTCTTATTTTAAAGTTTGACGCAATCAGTACAGTGTTACTAACAAATAGAAAAAAAAAAAAAAAATAGAGGCCACCATTACTACAGGAAATCCTTCTTCCACTTGAATTCTCCAGTGCTCTATGAGAGTAGAAAATGCTTTTTTTAAAAGTCTCTCTGTTTTATGGTTCATGCTACACTAACATAAATGGATGAAATAAAATTATATCTGCCATTATATATTTCAAGTATTGTATTTTTTAACATATGTATGGGAAATATTCTTGGACAATATTTTTAAGGCAGCCTTTTTGCAATTCCATACTTTAAGTCAACCAACAATATAAATCAGAGAGTCTTACAATTTCTTCCTTTATTAGTCAATTATGTACCTAGAAAAATTGGAACTGCTATAGAAAACTGTTTCCAAAAGCCAAGTTAAATATGTGGGCATAACATTCTCATAAAAATTTCATAAAGATGAGAAAGTATGTATATAGGTCAGTAGTTAATGATGTCTTCTCTACTTCTTGGAGTATGCTATTTTATACTATTTTTTCCATTCTTTTGATAGCCTCCCTTTAAGCATTTCAATAAGTTCTTTCAAGCTTTGTCACCTCTAGTATACACTACTTCTGTGTGTTTTTGGTCTGGTTTAAATGTTCTATTTAGTTAATCTTCTTAAGTGCCATTCCTGCTTCCTTAAATGGTACATCAAGGACTGAATTGTTGAGTCCAAAAGTGGTATTTCTGTTCCCACTAGTGATAAGAGGATATTACTCTAAAGAAGCTCTGACAAATCTGTACTATTTTCTATGTATTTGTTCTTTTGAATTCCCAGTGAAATTAATTCTTCCAAGTCTCTTATTTATCCCTTTAAGTAGTGCCATCCTTCAGGGCATCTGCAACTACCTGTATCTTGTAAATTAATTTGCTTTGAGGATATCAATTTTGATATGGCTCACATTATCTTACAGGAGTCATTCATTTATTAATCAATAATCATTTATTAAGTGCCTATCCTGTGCCAGGGGATACAAAAAGAAGGCAAAAAACAGTTTCTGCTTCATGTAGTTTACAATCTTAATAAGGGTGAGGGGGGCAAGTAGAGAAATATATACAGACAAGATATATTTTCAGGGAAAATAAAAAATATTTAATAGAGAGAAGGCACTAGGATTAAAAGGAGTTACTAAAGGCTTCCTGTAGAACATGGGATTCTAGCTGGAACTTGAAGAAGTCAGGAAAGCCAGGAAGTAGTAATGTGGAGGAAGATCATTCCAGTTATGTTGAATATCCAGGGGGGAAAAAAAGATCCATTAATTAATCAAGAGATGGAGTGTCTTGTTTTTGGAACAAGAAGGCCACCAATGTCACTAGATGGAAGAGTATGTTATGGGGAGCAAGGTGGAAGAAGACTAAAAAGGTGATGGGAAGGGAAGAAAAGGTGTCTAAATGTTGAATAGAGGATTTTTTTATTTGGTCCCAAAGGCAATAGGGAGCCACTAGAGTTTATTGAGTAGGGGGGATGATAACATCAGATCTGTGCTTTAGAAAAATCACTTTAGTGGCTGAATGTAGAATTCATTAAAAGAGAGAGAGACTTGAGGCAGGCAGAGCCATAAGCAACTATTGCAATAGTCCAGACATGAGGTGATAAGGGAGGGCTTATCACCAGGGCTGGGGGAAAGGGAGGTCAGAGGAGAGAAAGGAGATATTGCAAAGGGGAAATCATAGGCACTGGCGATGGTTTAGACATGGGTGGGTCAAAAATAGTGAGGAGTCCAGGATGACTCCTAAGTTGTGAGTCTGAGGAACTGGGAGGATAGTGTCCTCAGCATAACAGGAAAGACAGGAGGGGGAGGATTTAGGGGGAAAGATAATGAATTGTTTTAAACAAATTAAATTTACAAATGTCCAGTGGCAATTGGAGATGTGAGACTGGAGGTCAGGCAAGGAGGCTAAAAGTAGAAAGGTAGACCTATGAATCACCAGCATAGGATTGGTAAATCAATCCATGGGAGTTTATGAGATCACCAAAAATAAGAAAAGAAGCGGGTCCAGAACACAACCCTGAGGGACACCTATGGCTACAGACTCAATAAAGGAGACAGAGAAGGAGCAGCCATATAGGTAGGAGGAGAACCAGGATTAAGAGGGATGTGTCAAAAACCTGAAGAGAAAAGAGAATCAAGGAGGAGAGTGAAAGTGATCAAGTGTCCAAGACTTGGGAGAATGAGGATTTTTTAAAAGGCTGCCAGTATTCCTACTGGGCTCATATCCCAGAGAGATCTTAAAGGAGGGAAAGGGACCCACATGTGCAAAAATGTTTATGGCAGCCCTTTTGTTTCTTGCCACTGCAAGAAACTAGAAACTGATGATACCCATCAATTGGAGAATGGCTGAATAAATGGTATATGAATGTTATGGAATATTATTGTTCTGTAAGAAACAATTAGCAGGATGATGTCAGAAAGATCTGTAGAGACTTACATGAACTGATGCTGAGTGAAATGAGCAGAACCAAGAGATTATTGTATCCAACAACATCAATATTATATGATGATCAATTCTGATGGACGTGGCTCTTTTTAACAGTGAGGTGATTGAGGCCAGTTCCAATGATCTTGTGATGAAGAGAGGGGACTGTGGGAACTGAGTGTAGATTACAACATACCATTTTCATTCTTCTTGTTATTTGCTTGCATTTTGTTTTCTTTCTCATTTTTTTCCTTTTTGATCTGATTTTTCTTGTGCAGCAAGATAATTGTATAAATATGTATGCATATATTGGATTTAACATATATTTTAACATGTTTAACATACTTTGGATTACCTGCCATCTAGGGGAGAGGGTTGGGAGGGAGGGGGAAATTTGGAACACAAAATTTTGCAGGGGTCAATGTTGAAAAATTATCCATGCATATGTTTTGAAAATGAAAAGCTTTAATAAAAAAAGAGAAAAAGACTGCCAGATTTAGCAAGAAATCATTGATAATTTTGCTGAGAGTCAATCTGGTAGAGAGAGCCAGATTGTAAAAGTCTGAGAAAAAGAGGAGAGAGAAAGTGGAGGTACCCAGTATAGATGGTCTTCTTGAAGAGTGTCACTACAGAAAGCATAATAGATAAAGGACCAGAGCTAGGAGAGACAGAAAGATCACAGTATGACTTTTTCAAGTTGGAAGAAACATAGGTAAGGTAGTAGGTAGTGGAAATGAACCAGTAGATAGGAAGAGCTGTTACACCTGAAATATTACCAATTAAGTTTCAATTTATAGTCAATCTAAAAGCTGATAACATCTGCTTTTTTCCAAACCCATTTATACCATTCCATCACCATTACTTAAGGGGCTGACACTCAGGCCCATAAGGCCATTCTGCATATTTTACCCCGTCTCAATCCTAGTTCTCCTCCTACCTATATGGCTGCTCCTTCTCTGTCTCCTTTGTTGGGTCTGTAGCCAGAGGAATCCCTCAGGATTCTGTCTGGACCCTCTTCTCTTCTTATTCTTGGTGATTTCATAACCTCCCATGGATTGAATTACCAATCCTATGCTGATGATTCTCAGGTCTACCTTTCTTGTTCTAAACTCTTTGCTGATCTCCAGTCTTGCATCTTCAATTACCACTGGACATCTGTAAATTTAACTTGTTTAAAACAGGATGATGTCCACAGATCGACACAGCCAAATATTTTTCACCCAATGTAATTTTTATTTTATTTTATCAATAATGTATAACTAATGCTCTGAGCCTCTCTGCACTTGACTAAAATGGGTCTTCAGGTAACTGGCTAGGCTGTATTTGAAGTTTTTCCAGCTTGGTAGAACTTGTCAGAACTTGGTAGACCTTGGGAACAGCTTCTGAAAACTTAAGGAAACCTCCCTGTCATGCTAAGGCATCAGGGTAAGACTTTATGGAGGCTTTTGTTTTTAACAGTCTTTTAAAAAACATTAAAGGCTTTGAAGAGGGCCCTAAACAACTCTCTGGACAAAGTCAGATGGATTCACCTAAAAGCAAATGACCCAGCTTCCCATGGAGAACATCCCTTCGCAATGTCAAAGCATACAGTCACTCAGGGAAAAATCAGCCCAACTTGTTTTACGGCATTAAACGCCCAGCTGGATGAAATGGTTCGCCTTTTAATTGGCTATTCTGGTCTCCTATCAGATATCACTGGCAGATGGAAGAGAGCTCAGAAGACCAAGTTTGAATCCTATCTCTGAGACTTGATATCTGTGTGGCTTTCCCCACTCTGTGCCTCAGCTTCCTCATCTGGCAAGCAGGAATGACAAGAATATACTACTCATGGAAAGAAAGTGCTTTGTAAACAAAATGTGAATTATTGCTACCAATGTTTTAGAAGCTTAGCACACTCTCCTGTGAATAACACACTAAGCTGGTTCATGGAAACAGACTTGATCCCACAGCAAGGAAATCTGCCAAGAAGGGAGAATAGCCAGAGGGAACATCACTCTTGGTTTGCTTGGTATGGGGGAGGCTCTATACAAGGGCAGGTGGAAGAGGCCACCGAAGGCTGCTCAATTTTCACTAAGATCCTGGGGCTGGGAAGGAGGGCCATGGGTGGAGCGGAAGAAAACAGCAGCTGGAGAAGCAGTCCCACATCCCAGTCCAGCTCTGGTCCTTATTCTTAGCAGTCCTTATCTGGTCCCACGCCTGAGCTGGTCAGCCAGCGTCTCCAGATCTCAGTGTCTTCTTTCTAAGGTGAGGGGGGCAGAGGTTGGACTCCATAGGCTCCTACGTCTCAGATCCTGAACTTTCCTGGCCGAGGGATGCTCAGGACCAGATACTGCTCAGGCTGAACAAGCCATGGGCAGCAAGGGGCAAAGACTAAAGTATTCTCTGCATCTAAGATGTCCATTCCCCAAGCCCACGAACTCGCATCAGAAGGCCTTCCAGGAGATAGACGCTCTCCTTCCAAGAAGGGTCATTCTCCAAGACTGCCTGGTTCTGTGGCTCAGACTTGGTCCCTGTGACCCAACAGAGCTTTCTCAGCCAAATTCAATGCCCTCGCCTTCCTCTTCCTGGCTAGGCTGCAAATTTTGCTCCACCACACTGCCCACACCCTGCAATCTAGGAAAATGGAGAAGAGAGTTCTAGTCCCTCTACAACAGGCACACTTCCTGCCCTTCTCAGATCCCTATAGACCTCACCTCTACAATAGTGGTTTCCATTGATGACAAGATGGTTTCTGGTACCCAAAAGAAATCTTTTCTGACTCAAAGATAAAGCTACTCAACTTGTTAAGTTCTAAAATAGCATTTTTCACCAGAATAGAAATTTAAAAAGGAGTTCTTATTTGGGAATTTGTTTTGCATATTTATTAGAAAGATTTCCTTTTTTTCCAATTAGGGCAAATAGGAGGGAGAAATAAATAAGAGTTTTTGCTGTATTTTTAGAATTAAATTTAGAATTTAAAAACAAAGAGTAGTTGAATGATCAAAAATATTCATGGATTCACCTATGTGTTAACACTTCTGCACTCAGCCTAATGCAGCCTAATGATTTGTATAATTTAATCACCTGCTTTTCTTTCTTTTCTTTTTTTTCCCTCTCTGAGTCTGGGATTAAGTGACTTGCCCAGGGTCACACAGCTAGGAAGTGTTAAGTGTCTGAGACCAGATTTGAACTCAGGTCCTCCTGAATTCAAGGCTAGTGCTCTATCCACTGCGCCACCTAGCTGCCCCCACCTGCTTTTCTTAATGAGGGAAAATCTTAACTCGTGAAAGGATGCTTTTGAGAAACTGACAATTAACCTTTGGAACAAAAGAGTAAACATATTCCAATCTATCACTTTTCCAGACTCAACCAATCCTATTTTGGTATATTTGGGAAAGATCACTTTTGTAAATAATTAATCCCATCTGAGCCTGTCTGATGGCTTAGCAGATAAAGCCCCAGACTTGTAGTAAGGAAGAATGTAAATTCTCCTAGCTGTGTGGCAAGTCCTTAATCTCTCTGTCCCTCAATTTCCTCATCTGTAAAATAGGACAGCAAAACAACTACCTTACAGGGTTGTTATGAGGATCAAATGGGATAATACTTGGAAAGCACTTTGCAAAACTTCACGAATTATGTAAATATTAGTAGAAAAATACATAGGGTAGGAGAGGATTAATTTGGTGAGTGAAGAAGTAAAAAAGTGAATAAGGTAGATAGCTTAAATTAGGAGAAAGTTGGGTGGGATGAGGAGACACAGGAAAAAAAAATGCTGATATCAGAATACCACCCAATATGCTTTTATGAAGCAATTTCCCAAACTCTATAATTACCAAATTGCTTGTACTGTAATTCAGTGATGAAGTAATGCATCACAGACATGATGTCGCTACGGTCACAGCTGCTTCCTATATAATAAGGGATTACTAATGTGTCGGGATTTCTCTCTCTGTAAGAATTCACCCAACTTGCAATTAATGTTGACTTCCCACAGCCACGTTCTCCAGACAGAAGCAGGATAGACTTGGTTGGTAGAATAGGCCTGATTCTGGGGAAAAAAACAAACAAACAAGTAAATTGTAAATGCTTCTGTTTAAAAAGATTTATCCCTCTAAAATATATATGGATGTGTGTGTTTGAGTCTGTTTATCTATATATTATTGTATATATGTATATCTGTATGTGGGTATATGTGTATCTACATATACACATGCCTATATACATATACTCACACGTTTTTGTGTACTTTTTAATTCGACCTTGAAAATGGCTTCAAAAAATTAACAATCTGGTCAAGATTGTTTTGTTGTGGTCATTGTGTTGCAAGTGGCTAATATAATATCTATTATATAGTAGGTGCTTAATAAATGCTTGTTGAATGTTTTTTTTTAAATAAAATAAATTAAATTAACAATCTTAGAGACATTTTCATTAAGCTTGCCCACGCCATGACCAAAATAGTATTGCGTATAGATTACATATCATTTACTCTATACTATCCCAACCCCACCCTATCTCCTTGGGAAGTAAAAATAAATATTTCATGAAAAGACCCCTGGGATAACATCAGGAGACCTGAATTCTAGTCCTGGTTTTGCCACTAACTAGTATGAGCTTGAGCAAGTCATACTTTCTCTGAACCAAAGTATCCACATCTGAAGGTGCTGCCTACTGGAAGAGAGGTGACACTCTTGAAATACAGAATGAGGCAGATTTTTTGAATGTGTCCAAATCTGGAAATCTGTTTTGCTTAACCATACTTATTCATCATAACAGATTCCTTTTTCTTGTTCAGTTGAAAAAGAAGAAAAATAAATAAATACTTAATTTTAAAAAATAATAAAAATAAATTTTTGAAAATGAGAGGTTTAGAAAAAATAAAATAAAATGAAGGCTCAAATGATATAACATATAAGATACTTTGTAAACCTTAAGTTCTAAGTAAAAGCTAGCTATAATTATTATTATTAGGTGTTGAAACCTTTGCATCGTCAATAAGCTTCTCTGATAAAGATCTGATGTGTAAGATATATAAAAACAAAAGCCATTCCCCATTAGATAAATCATCAAAAGGTATGAGCAGGAAGTTCTCAAAGAAAGAAATACAAGTTATCATTGGTTATGTGAAAAAAAAATTCTTCAAACCACTAATAAACAAGAAATTGGAACTGAAACTACTTTGAAATTCCACCATATATCAATAAATTGGTGAAAAGGACCCAAGTATACAAAAAAATTTAAAGCAAAGTCACACCACCACATGACAGACACCCTTCAATTGATCTTAGTCCAAATAAAGCTATGTTCCTCTTCATGTGCTCACGCTCACTCCAAAGGACTGAAGAAATATAAATTCTTCTCAGTGACTGCACAGGGCCTAAGGCAGCCAGGTGACTCCGTGGAAAAAATACTAGGCTTAAGGTCAAGAAGACTTCAGTTAAAAAATGTCAGTGGCCTTCAACAATTCGATTAATCCCGTTCAACCTTGGCTTCCCTCCACTGAAAAAGGAGGATAATAATAGCACCTATACCACAGGGTTGTTGTAAGTATTAACTGAGATAATGCAAGCAAAGCACTATGTAAATGCTAGCTGTTATTACTACTCTTCAATAGCACTGGTCTATGATCACTCCACAGTTTCTAACTTCCTCCCCTATAGCCTGATTCTAATGTTCCAGGGTAGCACAGTAGTGACTCCTACATTTCTCAAGGTCATGCTGGGCACAAGCCCTAGCTGGAAGTACAGGTTTATTAAACTGTCCTTCTATGCTTTGTATACCAGCCTAGCTAAGCCCAGAAAAGTGTATTTCTAGAAGTGAGGAAAAATGCAGTCCTGAGCATCTATCAAAAGCGTGGAGGAGGGCAGGTAGCAAGGTGGGCACTATGGAATCCCTTCTTCCTTTTAGAATGCCTTTATCATTATCTCCTCGAACAGCTCAATGCATCGCCCTGCTCACTTAACTGATGAGGCTGGGCCCAAGTGGGGGCCCTTGCACAGGTAGTGAGATAACCAGGTGTCAGGGATGCCAAAGGAAGGATTCCTGTTCCTAGAGACCTCTGAGTTCAATTCAAATCAATTCAATTCAAAGATTCTTTGGTAAATTTTTAGTATATAATCCTATCATCAGCAAAGGAGGGACAATTATGTCTTTGATAATATATTAAAAGAATATATGATGATATATTCTTTGATAAGGTTTATACCTTTAATTTCACATAATAATATAATAATAAATATTAATAATAATATTTTAATATGTTAAAAGAATATATGATGATATATGATACCTTTAATTTCACTTTTTAAAATAATATTTTAATAATATTTATATTAATATAATAATAAATAATATAATTATATTAATATAATAATATTTATAGTATTATATTATAATTATAATTACTGTCATTGTTTATTTATAATTTATTCACTTATTATTTATTATTATATAATATATTATATTATTTATAATAATAAATATTAATATATTTTAATAATATGTTAAAAGAATATATGATGATATATTCTTTGATAAGGTTTATACCTTTAATTTCAATTTTTTAAAGAAATATGCACTAAGTAAGAGCCAACCATATACAAGGCAATGTGCCAGATGTTAGAGATACAAACACAAAACATGAAGATTCTTCCCACTCAAAAGCTAGTTATTTTATTTTCTATAATAGGCACAATCAACAGACATGCATATATCATAGCCCCTTTATGTATTTTTTGTTAATTTGTTTTGGACACAACCAGTGAGAAATGACATAGAAAATGCCAGGAGAGGAAACTCCCTCTACCAACAACAGAGGAGATTCTCCTTTATCCTTAAAGTCTCTTTAAAAAAAAAAAAAAAAAAAACCTGATACATTAGAAGACTAAGTATCTTGTGTATATGGATCACATGACAATAAGATAACAGCTATAAAGCACTTGGCATAGTGCCCAGCACATACTACGAGCTTAAGAGATGCTGCCTATGCCCAAAGGCCTATAAAACTGTGCATACCTTTTGATCCAACTTTGCCACTACTTGTTCTTTATCCGAAAGAGATCATGAAAGAGGAAAAAGGACCCACATGTGCAAAAGTGTTTGTGGCAGCCCTTTTTGTAGTGGCAAGAAACTGGAAACTGAATAGATGGAGAATGGCTGAATAAATTATGGTATACCAAACATGGTACATGAATAAATTATGGAATATTACCGTTCTGTAAGAAATGACCAGCAGGATGATTTCAGAGAAGCCTGGGGAGACTTACATGAACTAATCTGAATGAAGTGAGCAGAACCAGGAGAAAGATACATGGTAACAGCAACATTATATGATGATCAACTATGATAGACTTAGCTCTTCTCAGCAATGCAGTGATCCAAGACATGAGATGGAAAATGCCATCTGCATCCAGAGAGAAGACTATAAATGATAATTGAAGCATACTGTTTTCGCCTGTTTCTGTGTCCTTTTTCTTTCTTGTTGTTTTTTTTCTCTTTTGTTCTGATTTTTTTCCACAATATGACAAATATGGAAATGGTTAAAATAACTGTACAAGTACAATCTATATCTGATTGCTTGCTGTCTTGGAGTGGGGACAGATAAGGAGAAAAAAATTGTAATTCAAAAAAATGAATGGTGAAGAAAGAAGGAAGGGAAGGAAAAAGGGAGGGAAGAAGGGAGGAAAGGGGGGAGGAAGGAAGAGAAGGAGGGAGAGGAAAGGAGGGAAGGAAGAGAAGAAGGGAGGGAGGGAAAGAGGGAAGGAAGGAGGGAAGGAAGGAGAAAATTCAGATAATCAGCTAACTAACCTATAAATAACATCATTTGAATTCTGGACTAAGAGAATTGGAGCTTTTTCATTGAAATGATTTAGCTATGCTCTATTGATATGGGCCTGAGTGTTTATCTGTGATCTTGCAAAAATTAATGAGAGGTGAGTAGCATTAAAATCACATAGTGGTGAGTGAGTGAAGGTATGGGGAGAAAGGGTTCATAGAAAATAAAATTTGTTTACCATCCCCCCAAAAAGATTAAGAAATGCTTGCTCCTGATGCTGAGTGAAGTAAGCAGAACCAGGAGAACATTATAAACAGTAACAGCAACATTGTACAATGATTAACTTTGATAGACTTAGCTTTTCTCAGCAATGCAATGATCCAAGACAATTCCAAGGTCTCATGACAGAAAATGTTATTTTCATTCAGAGAAAGAACTATGGAGTCTAAATGCAGAACAAAGCTCACTAGTTTCACTTTTTTGTTTGTTTCTTGTGATTTTTTTTCCTTTTGTTCTGATTCTTCTTTCAGAGCATGATTAATATTTAAATATTATAATTGTACATGTATTATATATTGTACTGCTTAACATCTTGAGGAAAGGGAGGAAAGGGAGGGAGAAAAATTGGAACTGAAAAACTTATAAAAGTGAACGTTGAAAACCATCTTTACATGTAACTGTCAAAAATAAAATAAAATACTGTTAAGTAGAAAGAAAAAAAAAAGAAATGCTTGTTCCCTCTCCTTCCCCCACTCTCAGGATATGAATATATAGAGTATATTAATGTAATATATATGTATACATATGTATGTGTATATTTTTAAATTTTATATATGTTTGTATTGGTCAACCTGCCATCTGGGGGAAGGGATGAGGGAAAGGAGGGGAAAAGTTAGAACAAAAGGTTTTTGCAATTGTTAATACTGAAAAATTACCCATACATAGATCTTGTAAATAAGAAGCTATAATAAAAAAAATAATAATTATATATGTTAAAGGCAGAATTTGGAGGGGGGATGGGAAGGTCCTCCAGCCTCTAAGTCTTTATAAATAGCAGTGTTCCAAAACAGAATTCCAAGTTTTATTAAGGCTGAAATTTGCAACTAAGATTGTAGAGAGCCCTGTATCTTTCTGATTCATTTCTGACTGCTATGAACCTAGAAACCAAATACATGTCTAAAGCCATTAGAGTTAATGTGAAATAGTTTCAATTCATAACGACTCTTTCTCTATAAACATAAATTTGGACCCACAGTTTTCACTATCTTAAATGCCAATTATGGGATCGGATTTTATATAATAGTTAGGACAACAACTAAAATAGTAGTAAAGTTAAGAATTTTCATTCCAAAATAACTTGGAATATCAGTAGGAAAATGGAAAAATTATCAAGCCCTCTGCGGTCTCCTACTTCAAGGTTAAAAGTGAATTGTGTTGCTTTAGAGAAGTGGGGTAATATTAAGCCAGAGCGTTTAGGTTCCAGAAGAATGTTTATTTTCTCCTGACTGACAACCAACATGGTATGACTCAGTGCCAAGCATTGTTTCAAAATTATAAAGCAAACAATTAAGCTATGGACATATAGGTTAGTATTTTAGGAAAGATGTGTCATGGCAGGGTCTGTTTGACTATTTCACTTTATATAATTATGTTGGGTGAACAGTAAGAATTCAATGTGTGGTTCCTGAAATTATGTAAAGTTCTCACCACCGTTAATAACTGCCTTTAAAAAAAAAAAAGTCTAGGGGCAGCTATGTGGAGCAGTGGATAGAGCACCAGCCCTGAAGTCAGGAATAGCTGAGTTTAAATCAGCTATTATATAATATATATATTATTATATATATTATATTATTATTAATATATATATATATTATATTATATTAATATATATAATTAATATATATTATATAAATATATAATAATATATATAATTAATATATATATAAATATAATTAATATATATTATATTAATATATATTATTATATATATAACATATATTATTTATATATATATTATATTATATTATTATATAATATAGCTATTATATAATATTATATAATCTGAGAGAGAGAGAGAGAGAGAGAGAGAGAGAGAGAGAGAGAGAGAGAGAGAGAGAGAGAGAGAGAAAAGAAAAAAGTTTAGGGGTAGTGGAGATTTTGACCGCTAGTGCGAGGCAAATAGCTGCCTCACAAGCTGAAAAAACTAAAATAATTAAGGGGGTTACAGATATTGAGAATATATGGAAGCAGGTAATTAAAAGGGTTATAAGGATAAAAAGGGACAACATTTTTAAAAACATGAATTAGGGCATTAAAAGAAAGCTTCCATGTTATATTGCTATGACATGCTCATGAAAAGGACAGCTAGTTCCCAATTAGAGTCATTATTAAAACCCATATTTAAATAACTATAACTTCAAGTAGTTCTAATTTGTATATATGTAACCAATTTATTGGGTTCCTTAAACACAATAATCAGGGTATTTAGCTATGGACCCTCTTTTGATGGTCTCATAATCCACAAAGGTACCGATCACTTAGGACAAGAGGTGCGATATGGGACTGGACCATCACCACCAGAGAAGGATCTATTTGAAATTTAAATGGACTTCATAAAATAACTGAAGGCCAAAGCAGTGGTAGGACACTTCTATACTTACGGAAGAGATCCTTCTATGAAAAGTCCCCATTTGAGATGATAACACAACAGCTTCTGATCCTCTGACTCTCAGTTTTCCCGTCAGCAAAATGAGGAAATTAGACTAGATCACCTCCAAGGTCTTTCCAGCTCTAAGTCTATGATTTTATGTATCTTTGTTAGTAAGAATGAGTAAAGAACACTTCCTGTCCTCTCACTCTGGAACCAAGATCACTAGGCTTCTGAGCAACGAGAATGGACAGGAGGACATGTCAGAGACAGGAGAAGTTGAGTGAATTGCTGTGGCCAGAATACTGGATAGCTGTATAAAATAAGAAATAATAATCTACTTCTACAACAATCCCAAAACAGATGAGGGCAAAAGATGAAACAGCCACTCAATCTAGTCAAATGAAATAATAACTGAAAGCATCATCAAAGAGGGATATTTCAAAATGGAAATTGCCAA
Source organism: Sminthopsis crassicaudata (assembly GCF_048593235.1). NCBI lineage: Eukaryota > Metazoa > Chordata > Mammalia > Dasyuromorphia > Dasyuridae > Sminthopsis > Sminthopsis crassicaudata. Next base: position 290,746,969 of record NC_133621.1, read on the forward strand.
GGCCATGATGACTATGCAGCATCCTTATAATAAAGGCCCAGACCCAGAGATGATGTGATAGTGCAACTGCTGCATTTTATACACAGTGTATTTTAAACACTGTATTAGTTCCTACTAAGGAACTGGGACCCCCAGAAGGAGAGATCTTAACCAAGATTAGTAAATATTAAATTGCCTTTCAGGACAGAGCAGGAAGAATGAGATCCACCAATTCATTGAAGAAATTGAAGAAATATATAAAAGGTGGAAGGTTTAAGGCCTACAAATATTGCTTTGGACTGCAAGCCTTTGAGGCATCCCAAATGAAGAGCGGGACATCACAGAATTCTAATCTGGCCAACACCAGGGACAAATGACTCTCTCCCTCTCCCTCTCCCTCTCCCTCTCCTCCCTCTCCCTCTCCCTCTCCCTCTCCCTCTCCTCCCTCTCCCTCTCCTCCCTCTCCCTCTCCCTCTCCTCCCTCTCCCTCTCCCTCTCCCTCTCCCTCTCCCTCTCCCTCTCCCTCTCCCTCTCCCTCTCCCTCTCCCCAAAGCTTCATCCCCTAGGAAAAGAATGAAATGTCCTACAGATTCTGGCCTACAAAAACAAGTAGATTCTCAACCCTGCCCTCTGTATGATCCCTGGAGTGTTCAGAACTGCTTGCTCCTGGACATGATGACCACAGCTTTTCTTTCTGGGACTCTCTCCAATAGAACTCAGGATCACAGACTCGAAGAATTTAAATGACTCATACACTATCACACAGCTAGGGAACCCTCAAATTTAGCCCACTGACTGGGTATGGCACAAAGCAAAATTAACCCCTTCATTTTCAGTCTGAAACTAATTTAAATTGTCCCAATTTTAAACTAGTATATAGATTATAGCAAAGGCAACTACAAGACACTTTATTTATTGGTAAATGAAAATCAGCTTCTTACCAAAACTCAACCTAGGGCTGGTCTTTTACAATTTTGTTAACTAGTAGCAGATAACTACTTTGTCAAATTAATGGTAAACTAGTAGATTTGTGTCATTTTTTAAATTTTCAATTTATTTATTTGTTTTGCAAGACAGGGTTAAATGGCTTGCCCAAGGAGCTAATAAATATCAAGTAGTCTGAGGTTGGATTTGAACTCAGATCCTCCTGGCTCCAGGGCTAGTGCTCTATTCACTGTACCACCTAGTTATCCTTTGTCAATTATTTTTTAACCTAGAATTCCTTTATATTTTAAATTTTTTTCTTACAAGAGATTAAATGTAGACTAATAGGCTAAAGAGTATTGTTCTGGATTTTTTAGGGGGAGGGAGGGAGGGAGGGAGGGAGGGAGGGAGGGAGAGAGAGAGAGAGAGAGAGAGAGAGAGAGAGAGAGAGAGAGAGAGAGAGAGAGAGAGAGGGAGGGAGGGAGGGAGGAGAGGAGAGGATGGCGATCTTTTTTGTTTAATATATCATTTATTTATTCATGATTTTTTAACTAGTTATTGTTGATTCAGTTTTGAAGTTATTATGATATGAGGAATTGTTGCATCATTGTCCACATATTGATCTTTTGATACAATGTGAAAATGTATAACTATTGAAGTATACCTACACACGCACACACATAAAATCATGTCTTCCGGAAAGGTGATACAAAGGGTCAATCTATGGAACCCTAATGAAGGGGAGCCTAAAGGTAATCAATGCATCAACAAAACATTACTATATGGTGTCTTGTGACAAGGGACCAAAAGTTGTCTTCAGAATCTATGGGAACACCTACAGGGCATATACTTGTGGGGTGTTGTTTCTGTTTTATAGCAACTGCTTCAAGACTGTACAAGTCACATCCAGCATCACTTCGCAACAGGTATAACAAGTAGTAGTTACACTGTACTGTTCCCCATTTCTAACTTTGGGAAGAAACTAGAGTGTGTTTTATAGCTTTTATATTTCTGGTGCTGAATCACTAATCAAAGGAAGGATTTGACCTAATTGAAATGCACATTATATAAAATCTCGTAACCACTGTCATATTCTTTAGACAGTAAAATAGCAGCACATTAAAAGACTTTAAAATGGACCTTCTTCTAGATTCCCTAGAGTATTGGTAATCTTTTTTAAACAAACCTTCTCCTGAGGATTCAGTTTTATTTTCATTTGAAACGTCATGCTGCCTCAAGGAAGACACCATTTACATATGTGTGTATATATACACATATGCAATTTCTCCCAGTTACATGTTAAAACAATTTTTAATATTTGTAGATCTTTTAAATTTTGAATTCCACATTTTATCCCTCCTTCTGTCCTTCCCCTCCTCCTGCTTCTCCTCCAGATAGCAAGCAATCAAATATAAATTATACATGTACAATTATGTAAAACCTTGCCATACTGTTCATTTTGTATAAAAAGACTCAAATAAAAGAAAAAAATGAAAGAAAGTGAGAAATAATCATGGTGAAAATTGGATTTGCTCTCCTAAGACTTTCTGCCAGATCTGCCCCAGACAAGCCAATGGCCCTTCAGCTTGATCACCTCATAAGTACTTTCAACAACCTATTTATGAGCATCTTTCCAATCCTTTAATCAGCACCAGTTCCTATAGCAGTCAAAACAAGGGCAACATTCACACTGCTCCACACAGGAACACCGGGGTCTCCATGACAACTTTAAGAATGGACACTGAGTGAGTCTCTCCTCCATTAGGTAATGTAAAGGGGCAGAATCCAAGCTGCATAAAGTCAGTATTTTTGAGTTGGAAGATGCCATCTGCCAGTCTAATTAAATGCCACCTCCTCGTGTCCAATAACACAGTTTTAAGTAAAGTCACTTAGCTTCCAGGACACATATGTCAAAATATCCACTGGATTTGAAACAATAAGCAGCCTGCAACTAGAGCTGTACTTAACAATACTGGGAATGATGAATTTAAAAATATTCACATTGCACTGCACCATGTTAAGATAACTTTCTCCCTCCTGCTAACATGTCCCCAGCCATAACAACAATCAGCTTTGATTCTACAGCCACACTATAGTCTTCAACAGAGACAATTTTTGGTGTGCTGAAGAAAAGGCCGCCATGTTGGAGATCCATTATCTCTCCTTTTAGTTTGTATTTTATAACATCACTGAGAGCAAGTTCACCAACCAAATCCTTCATTAAGATATTAATGACACAAGTCACACCAATGGTACCAACCCTAGCAACAGTGATCTTATTATGGGGAACCTAGTGTTCCTTTTGGACATTTACAGTCAGGTGATCCTTAACAGTAGTTTCCATTTGGAGGAAAATCTGAGAGCTGGAACATTATTGATCAGGTTTGAAGGATTTCTGAGTTAAATCTTAGATTGCTGCTTCTAGACTAGTGCCTAAACATTCGTTATTTTTTTTTAAATTTTGAGTCCTGACTTTTCTCCTTCCCTCCCAGCCATCCCCAACTCATTGTGAAGGCAAGAAATGTGACAGCAAGTATCCATGAAATTTTGCAAAATATATTTCCTTATTAGCCATATTGCAAAAAAAAAAAAAAAAGAAAAAAAAGCAATAATAATAAAGTTATATATACATATATATATATATATATATATATATATAAAATTCAATCTGTAATCAGTTCTCTATTTGGAAGTGGACATTTTTCATCATGCTTCATTTGGAATTGTTTTAGTTCACTGTCTTGCACAGAGTAACTATGTCTTTCAGAGTTAATCATGCTTACAGCATGCTGTTACTGTGCACAATGTTCTCCTAGTTCTGTTCACTTAACTTTATATCAATTCATGTGGGATTTTCCTGGTTTTTCTGCAACCAATCCTTTCATCATTTTTTACAGCACAATAGTATTGCCTAACAATCATATAGTACAACTTGTTTAGCCATTCCCCAATTAATTTCCAATTCATTACCAATACAAAAAGAGCTACTATAAACATTTTTGTGCATATAGGCCCTTTTCCTTTTTATTTGTTATCACTTAGGGAATACAGACCTAGTAGAGGTATTATTGGGTCTTTTGCTTCTCTTTTTATCCCCAGCACTTATCACAGGGCCTGTATGCAGTAGGTACTTAATAAATGCTTACTGACTGGACAGGGAATAGACCTTGAAGCCACAAAGATCTTGGTTCAAGTCTTGTGTCTTGACAATTACTGGCTCTGTAACTCAATCAAATTATGTAAGTGTTTCAAGGCTCCACGAAATGACCTAAGATTCCCAAGTGGTAGAGAAGGTAGTGACTAGCATCAGTAGCAAAAGTTCATTCAGCGGGGAATTCCCTATAACAGGGAACTCACGGAGCAAGTTCCATCCCTATCCCTGTGACTCTCTCTCTGATAGAAAACCCCCTAGGGGGCAGCTAGGTGGCACAGTGGATAGAGCACCAGCCCTGAATTCAAGAGGACCCAAGTTCAAATCTGATCTCAGAAACTTAACACGTCCTAGCTGTGTGACCCTGAACAAGTCACTTAACCCCAGCCTCAGGGAAAAAAGAAAAGAAAACATCCTCATGTGAAAACTCCCTCTGCCAAGTCATACAGAGAAGTACTTTATCTCATCAGATCATGGGAAATCAATGCTATTATTATCCCCATTTTACAGCTGAGGGAATTGAGGCAGACAGAGGCTAAGGGACTTGCCCAATTAGTGTGTGTCAGAGGCAAGATTTGAATCCCAGTGTTTGTGATTCCAAGTTTGGGGTTCTATCCACCATGGCACCACCTCTTAGCTGCCAATTCATCTCAGACTTTTGGATTATAGTCTGGGTTTGCCAGCAGTCATTTAGCCAGGATGCATCTGATGTGGAAATTATAATGCCCAAATTTATTTCTTCTACTTTCTGAATCTCAGGATCACACAGAATCAAGAAATCCAGAGCTGGAATGGACCTCAAGGTCATTTTGTCCAACTCTTAAATCTTACAGATTTGGAAATTGAAATCCAAATATTCATTCACTGGGAATTTAGTAAAGATCTCTTCCATATATACCATTGTAAGAGGTGCTTTGAAAGATATAAATCTAAATATAAATAAACAAATGGATAGGGAAACTATAGATAAATAAAGCTAAGAGACAAGTCCCTGCTCAAAAGGAGCTTCCAATCTTCTTAGAGAGATGGAAATTGACAAATGGGGGAAAATTGGGAAATGTGTACAAATGAAAGATTAGGACCCTGAAGGACCATGGAAATGAAAAGGCTTGTTGGATCCAGGTGGTAAGCCCTGAGCCAGCTTCTGAAGGAAGGAACTGAAAAAATGGTATTTCCATTCCAAATCCAAGCAAATGCCATTTCCCAAAGTGTGACTACCCAAACCCAACCAAAAGCCACACCTGTTAACATTTCACTGATTACCTGAGGATAGATTCCAGAGATCCACCAGATTCCTCTTTGCCTGTCTCATTTTGAGGATCCTTCATCACGAATTTTTCCAAAGCATCAAATACTTGTTTCGATTCTTTGGACAACACAAATATCTTCCGGCACTTCGCAGCAAAAGCTTCATGATAAGAACGTTCAAAATTATGCTCAGAGTCTTGAGAGACAAAAAAAGATTTCTGTTAACATCTGATACTAGAAAAGTTCAGTTATCAGCTATGTGTAGTTCATATCAGCTTCCCCATACAGGTGCTTGCTCCTCAGAGTCAAACTTATATACTGGTAACTCTATAGTACCTATCGTGCCAGCCTCAATGGAGATTGAACAAACAAGCTTTTTTTTAATTCCCTCAGTGCGTGCTTACTTGGATATCTAAATTTTTCCATGACCTCAAATTGAAAAGGAAAAAAAGCTGACAGCTGACCTTGGTGTATTCTTTCACCATTTCAAATAAAATATTTTGAAAAAACCAAAATGAATTTCTAAGCAAAATACAAGCAATGCATAAAACCTAAATGAAATGAGATTTAAATGAAAATAAAAAACAGTTTGGAAAACAAAGGACAAAATATTACTTCCCAGAAAAAGGAGCACTAGTGAGGCTGTACAGGCAGGTCATTCTATGACAAGGCCGTTTCCCTTTCTGGATGTCTGTTCCTTCATGTGTGAAATTAAAAAACTGGACAAAGTGGTTTTTAAGGTAGCTTTTAGTTCTAAAAATCTGTCATGCTCAATTCAGTTTAAAAAGGACTCAACATGCATTAATTTAGGAGTCATCTATCTATCCCCTGGCTTTCAGTTAACTGTCTTTTGTCTATATGACAAAATAATGGATATCATGGTGATGAGATCAGGGAGGCAATACCTAGTTCAAAATAAAATAAACATGTGATATTCCCAATGGCCATTCTCTTTGGCAAAAGGCAGGTTTGTTTAGGGGAAGAAATTACAGACAAAAATCAATGGTCATATATGAAATAATTGTTGGGAAAGCATAGAGTTAGGCTAACCAAAGTTAGCTAGAGTAAAGAGAAAGCGCCATTAGAAGGAAGGCACTAGGAGGAAGAGAGAGAGTAACTCATAGTGGGCTTAGTCCTGAAGAGAACTTAGCAAAAATCTTCATCATTCAAATTAAGTGGATCTTTTATAGGGGAAATACAACCTTGGGGTTTCTCAGGACAACCAGGGAAGGTGGGAACTGGAAAAGATCAAGCCAGATGGAATGCACCAAGGTTGGTTAAAGATGTCTTAGGTTTGAGGGATAGGCAAACCCTCACAAACCCTCTATATAAACAAGGTAATCTGGCTATTGGTTATATCTGGTAACAGCCTGATGCGCTCCTTCCTGTCTGGAAGAGAGTTCACATCAGTGGCAGGGGGACAGAGAGGTGTCTTGGAGTAAGGACCAAACACTCAGGTGCTCTCCCAATACAGCACGGACTACAACCTGCTTATGACTTAGGATCAGGATCCTAGGGAGTGGCCCGAGTCACACAACATGTCACACACCCATAGGGAGCAAAGCCCTTCTATAGCCTCACATTACTACATGACAACCCTAAGAAATAGGTCATGCAGGCTTTAGGGGACTGGGATTTCTTTGGTTTGGCATAAGGAGAATCCCTCTCCCAACACAGACTATCTCTTCTCTGTCATTTCCAACCTCAGAAAGTCACCTCAAGTAGTGGGGTCAAATTCAGAGCACATTGACCCAGAAAATCACATGATTTATGTCCTATTATACTTTTATTCATTTTGTTAAGCATTTCCCAATTATATGTGACTGCCTGAGGTAAAAGACAGTATATGCTAAAGGTAGGACTCAAACCCACATTTTCCTGTCTCACTCTTCATCCCTTATGACACTTTGCCTCTTAGGACAAGTATCATTATTACCATTTGATAAAAGAGCTGCGGCTCTGAGAGACCATTTGCCCAGTGTCATACCCAAGTCCTCATTCTAAATTCAGGACACAACCCACCAAATCATAATTCCTCAAGATTCTAATCCTTGCTCCTCCTCATTTCTGAGACCCAGCCTATCCACACTTTGGGAACCACTGCCGGTAGCTCATGGCACTCAAGACTCCATTTACTATCAAAATGGTGGTCAGGATCTAAAGTCCAATAGGAATAGCACGATGCTATTGGTATATTGTTTTAAACTAATTAATGTGGGCTTGCCTGTGCTATTTCACCTCACTTTTCCTCACTGACAAAATTGTTTCTCTGGGAAAATATATTCTGAGATTAAAAACAACTGATTTATAGATTACTGATATTGAGGTGTTATACTTGTATGCTTTTCAAGAATCCACTGATTAGAAACAGGCTAATCCTTTCTTAGTTGAGACTATCACCCGCTACAATCAAATTTGTACATGCATTCTTTCTATGTATGAATCAGGTTAACATCAGAGAAATGCCTCTCAAAAGAAAGGAGGTTTTGTCATGGTTCTTGTACTAATTTACACAGGGTCTGCTACAGAGTAGGCACTTAATAAGTGTTTATTGATTGACTGTTGACTTGGATCACTCCCTTCTGTTTTCCCAGAACCAATTAATTTATACTTTTGGCAGGAGCTCATTTTGACAAGACTAAGATCCACTTGTCATCAGAATACTATAATAACTACTTACCTTCAACTGCTAAGTGACACATGAATGTTAAAAGCCTACTGAAAAAGTAACTGTGGATGTTCTGATGACCCTCAGCTCCAAGCCCTGATTTTTTTTTTTTTTTTTTTTTTTACTAACCTACATTGTCTGGCAGAACTGCAGCAGGGTAAAGTTTTTCTATCACAGTTGACCAGTCTTTGAAAACCAACTCGCCTAGCTCATGCAGATCTCTGTAAAACCTGACTGGCAGCCCTTTGCTAATGATCTTGGCTTTGAGCTCGCCAATGCGCCGTTTTTCATACTCCTTCTGCCGGGATTGTGGACAGGTAACCTTTCCCTTTTCCTGTTCTAATGCTTTCAGTAGCATGGCACCAGTCCGAAAATAGTAATACTGAAACTGGGAATCGTTTATAAAGGCTGCTTGGATCACTTCCAGCTCTGTGAAGCTGCAGGTGAAATTCTCCAAGACCCAAGGGTAGCCATTGTGGGCTGCAACGTAGAGATTCTTTTCTACCTTGGAGAGCCCCGGCAGATCAGGGGTCCCAGTGGTTACAAAATTTGCATCCTCCCGTAGGAATTCTCCATAGGTCTGGCCCAGCATGCAAAGGAAAAAAGGGAACGAGCTATTGATGTAATCGAGGCAAAGCTTCAGCTGCTGGGATTGCATGCCGCAGTACTGTCTACGAAAGTTAGGGCAGAGAGGGTCATGAGCCTCAGATGCTGGCCACCTCAGGTCAATAGCCTTGAAATAAGTCCCCCGGGAATTGCAGATTTCATTAAGCTGGGGGAAGATGTTGTTTGCCAAGAAATCTCTTTCTTCTTGAAAGTCCTTTATAGTGGAACACACATAAGGCCGGATAGGTAGCTGAGGCTTTAAGACAGGCTGCGGAGTCTTCTCCATGATTTCAATTGGCTTCTGAAACATTTCATGTGGCTCAAGAATTCACAAAGTTGTACTCAGATTGATTACAAGGTGACTTGGATCTTAGCTGTCAATGCTTCTGAGATGCCCACTTAATAACATTTAGAGCCAGCAAACTTAAGCTTCTTCCCCAATAAAATTCATTTCTTACTTAGCAACTTATATTCAATAGAGAGGTCAGAGTTGAAATAATCTAATGGAAGAAAAAAATGTTCATTTTAAAAATTAACAGGCATGTATGTTTTTTTTTTTTCTGTTCTTAGAAAAGATTTGGGGCAGCTAGGTGGCAGGTGAATAGAGAACCAGCCCTGAAGTCAGGAGGGTCTGAATTTAAATTTGACTTCAGATACTTAAGACTTCCTAGCTGTGTGATCCTAGGCTACTCACTTAACCCCAATTGCCTCAGGAAGGAAAGGAAGGATGGAAAAGATGGAAAGGAGGGGAAGAAAAGGAAGGAAGGGAAGGAAGGAAGGGAAGAAGGAAGGAAGGAAGGAAGGAAGGAAGGAAGGAAGGAAGGAAGGAAGGAAGGAAGGAAGGAAGGAAGGAAGGAAGGAAGGAAGGAAGGAAGGAAGGAAGGAAGGAAGGAAGGAAGGAAGGAAGGAAGGAAGGGAGGGAGGGAGGGAGGGAGGGAGGGAGGGAGGGAGGGAGGGAGGGAGGGAGGGAGGGAGGGAGGGAGGGAGGGAGGAAAGATTTGGCTGGGATAAGGAAATAATGAATATATAGGTATTCATCCCCTCTATCAATAACCTGTTTTATTCATACCATCCATTACATCTTACATCAACTCCTTCTGCCCACAGGAAAAACATGTAAAACTTAAAACTGCTCAGAGAACAGTCCAAAGGGGAACCAGAGAAGACAAAGTTGAAACTCATAGCTTTTAACACCCAAGACGAGAACAGCTGTGGGATGAAGTCCCTCAATGGGGATAAAAAAATAAATTTAAAAAATCATGGTTAGGGAAGAGATCGGGGAGGAAAGAAGGGAAAACCACAGACTGAAATAAAGGTTGAGGCTGAGAACACATCTGGTACCTGAGAGGAGTTAGACCATTGTAAAGTCGTGTTATCTATGACCACTCTATGTTTTCCCTAGTTTGTTGAAAATTCTCCCCATATGAGCCCCTAGAGAGTGTTTAACATCCATAGACAAAGGACATGCAAGTCTACACTGTTCTGAGACCAAAGGACTGGTTTGTGGTGTTTTCCTGTCTGTTCCCCATTACTACAAGTCAGTCAGTCCACAAGCATTTATTGAGTGCTTTGTTTGTTCTAGGAACTGGGCTTAGCCACTGGGGATACACAGAAGAGCAAAAATATGGCCCCTGTCATCTAATGGGGGCCCCCCTCAGGACGCACAAGGTCTAATCAGAATAGATTTGAGAGGGTAAGGTATTAGAAGCTGGGGTATCTGAGAAAGTCCTACAGAAAGTGGGCTCTGAGATGAGTCTTAAAGGAAATCAGGAAACAGAGGCAGAACATTCCAAGTATTAGGGCTTGTTGTGAGGAAGGAGCCACAAAGGCCAGCACAGTGGGTCACAGAGGAAGGGAGGAGACAGAAGGCAACAGGAAAGCAAGGATTCTCTCTGGCTTTCCTGTCTCAGAGCCAGGCAGCCACATCCCCCATCAGCATCGCCAGAAAATCTCTGAGAGTTTGGGGTGTCTTTTCTCTAATATTATGATTTGAATCCCCATTCTGATGTGTTAACACACACACACACACATATCATTATGTAATAGTTACTAGTAATTAATCCCCTAGTTCCATTCAACCAATTTGCATTAATTAACTTTTACAAAAGGATATTTATTTAAGAGATCTGTTAGCAGGGATAGAAATACAAACATTTCACTCCCAGCATTTTAGGGGCACAGCCTGTCTACTCTACCACCCCAGTTTCTGGAGACACAGCTTCTCCATAACATTAGTGCCACCAAGTTCTCATCCAAATGGGGCCCTCCCTACCAGATGAATTCTTCCCTCAGCTCCTGCAGGCCTAGCCTGGAAAGGTCACTCCTCTAAGCAGAGCTGTTTGTGGAGCTGGCCATGGACTTGACTGCCAGATTCCTAACCCCCCAGATTCCCATATGGTCCATTCTCCTGACCTTTCGAAATTCACAAAGTCAAAGATTCACAAATCTGCAGATAAATCTCCTTTATATTAAGAAAGGGAAAAGAGGACAAATTTCATTGCAAAGTACCAAGGCCCATTTTCAGACCTGAGGCTTCTCCCCTTTCACCTTGACCTTCACTGGACACTGCCTCGCAGGTATAAGTCAGGCAAAGAAACTGGATCCAGAGAGAATAAGGCCGGGCTGACACATCTTTCTGAAGGCACCGCCAGCTCCACTTCTGCAACCATGCCCCATCAAAGCTGCTAGTACTCACCACTGGTTAGTAGGCCAGACCCACTTATAGAAGGTCAAAGAAAGGTTCAGAGCCTCTGAGCCCCACCTGGCACATCATGATTCTCTCAGATCAGGGTTACCTGCCTCTTCCACCTTGAGAATTGCATTATGGGCATGAGCCAATCAGGTTCCAGCAAGAAGGGACCACATTGGGAGGACTTCAAATGCCAAGAAGGCGGCTTCTGTTCAACCCTGGATGTAAAAGGGAGCTTCTGGACATTGTATAAGATGGGTTAATAATCATTAGAGAAAGATAGAATGTCTATATTAACCTAGGTACCATGCATATTCCACTTATTTAGGCAACGTATTACCCAATGAAACTTGACAGCCATGTTCCATGTATCCAGAGGCCAAACACAATCATCTGGCACTAAGCTATGAACTTAGAAGTAAATTGGGAAAAAAAAAACAACAAACAAACCCAACAATCCAGGGGTGTGTTAGAGCTAAGATTGGCTTCCAAAAGTCAGTTGTTAAATTTTGTGAGAAAATGTCTATCTCAGAAATGGTACACACTACCAACTGGGATCAATGGACTCTTGTTGATTGTCTAGACTTAACACAGTGATGGAGAAAAGATTCATGATGCAGAGTTGACTTAAAAGTGTACTGTGGAACACTTTTTTTTTAAATAAGAGAGCCAGTTGTTAAAACATATATACCAACACGCTACTGCAAAGAGCCCTTACAAAATCCAAAAATGTTATTCATTAGGAAAGCATAGGGAACCATCCTCAAGTGCACCACTGGGCAACTGGGCCAGACAAAGAGAATTTTCCCACAGAGAGCTTTGTGTCCTGAAGCAAGCTGCACATGCAAACAGCAAGCTATGTCTGGAATGGAGATGGTTTTCTTTTTTTAAGCATCTGAGGCTAACTTTATTGAAAGGGAGTCTTTAAAGCAGGAATTTCTCCCTGTGTCATAAATATTTTAATACACAGAATGAAAATCCATAATGTTTTATTTAAATCTCAGAAGAACACAGCAGCTTCAACACTTATCATCCTTATGTAACCAAAGGCTGGGAGAAGCTTGCTCTCCTGCCTAATCAAAACCCATCTCTGACCTCTCCTACCCTCTTAATATATAGGAACAAAATTTGGTGCTTCTAAATTTCTGTATTCAAAAGCTAGGCATGAATTCTGCTCCAGTGCTTTTGGGTCCACCCTTTGATATCTCAGGTGATTATATTAAAAATAGTAAGCATGTTGCTGATGCCTAGCCTTTCTGGGCAGCAATTTGGAAAGAAAAGTGTCCACATCCTCTGTTTGATCCAGCCAACCCAAAAATGGACAGATACCCCCAAAGAAGTCAAAGGTAAAAGGAAGGTCCAATATATACCAAAATATTCACAGCAGACTTCTGCTAGCAAAGAAACAGAAACCAAGTGGGGACATATTGATTGGAGAATGGCTAAAAAACTAAAATATATAAATGTGTAATACAGGTATGCAAAGCAGTATCGCAGAGTGGGTAGAGAGTTAGTTAAAGACCCATGGCATATATGACCTGTGAGACCACAAACCAGTAAGTCCTTTAACTTCTCAGGGCCCCAAGCTGCTTGCTAAAATGGTAAACAGCTGCCCAACAAATTTGGGGACAAGACTGAGATAGTGGATTAGAGCAACCCAGCTGAACTCTGAAAACATTCCCCTACAAACAACTTTAAAATAACAGCTCACATGAAATTTTGGAACAGCAGAGTCCACAAAAGGTCAAGGTAAGACATTTTTCCAGTCTAAGACACAGGAGGGATCTGTAAGCCTGGAGTGGGCACAGGACTAGAACACAGCAGGAGCACCAGCAGGGGGTCTTGGAGGCAGCAGGAACTTCAGAAGCTCTCGGCCCAGAGACAATAACGGGCGTGGACAGAAACTGGTCAGAAAGATTATAGAGGACCTTCTGCCATCACTGGGTGTAGCTGGTGCTGACTGGCAGCCTCACAGTCTATACCCACTTCTGGGTCCCAATTCAAGGGCACAGAGGAGCTCTTCTGGTCTTTCACAATTGAGCAGGTCACAGCTCTAAGTGAAGAGGAGCAAAAAGGTTTGAAGAGAAGCACTAGCACTTTCCGTGGCAATGTTCCCCTAGTGAACCTGGTCACAGTTACAGGGTAAAGGTACTTCCCTAGTAAAGACCAGAATACAAAGCAGGAGGGACAATGATTATACTCTCTTCCAGGATCACACCACCTTGGAAACATCAAAAATCTGCAGACCCTCCCAGAACTAGCTCTGAAAACAGAAGCACAAAAAAAAGCCCAAAGCTTGGAATACTATCCCAGGTGAACAGAGACCAACTTTAACATGAAATTCAAAGTCAAGAAATAGACTGGAAAATGAGTAAACAGCAACAACTAAAAAACTTAACCATAGAAAACTAATATAGTGGCAGGGAAAACCAAGACACAAACTCAGAAGACAAGAATGCAAAAACAGCTACAAGCAAACTTCAAAGAAAAATGCTAATTGGAGACAAGCCCAATAAGAATTTCTGGAAGAATTAAAGAGAGAGATAAAAAACAGGAGAAGAAAAATTAGGAAAAGAAATTAGTGATGCGAGAAAATTATTAGAAGTGAATTAATGGTTTAGCAAAGAGGCAGAAAAAATTCCCAAAAAAATAACACCTTTAAAAATACAATTGTCCTAATAGTAAAAGAGGCACAAAAATTCACTGAAAAAAGAACTCCTTAAAAAACAGAACTGACCAAATGGAAAAAGAGTAAGAAAAATCTCACTAAAGAAAATAATTCCTTAAAAATTAGAATTGGAAAAAAATTTTTTTTTTAAATTAGAATTGGCCAAATGGAGGCTAATGATTTCACGGGACATCAATATACAATAAAACAAAGTCAAAAGAATGAAAAACATAGAAGAAAATATGAAATATCTTACAGGAAAAACAACTGACCTGGAAAATAGATTTTTAAAAGATAAGTTTAAGAATTATTGGGCTCCCTGAAAGCCATGTCCAAAAATTATGTTTCAAGAAATTATCAAGAAAAAATGTTCCACTATCTTAGATTAGATTAGAGGGTAAAATAGAAATGAAAAGAATCCATTTGTCACCTCCTGAAAATGATCCCCTAATGAAAACTCCCAGAAATGTTACAGCCAAATTCTGGGGCTTCAAGGTCAAGAAGAAACTATTGCAAACAGCCAGAAACAAGCAACTCAAATATTGTAAAGCTACAATACATATCACACAAAACTTAGTGGCTTCCATGTTAAAGGACTGAGGGTTTGAAATATTACATTCCAGAAGACAAAGGAGTGAGGATTACAAACAAGAACATTTCAAAAGAAAAAAAAAATAAGACATTTAATAAAATAGAGGATTTTAAGTATTCCTAATTAAAAGACCCAAACTGAAAAGAAAATCTGACACTCAGACACAAGACTCAAGAGAAAAATAAAAAGATAAATCATAAGGGACTCAATAAGATTAAATTGCTCACATTTCTATATGGGATAATAGTTCATATAACTCCTAAGAACTTTATCATAAGTTAAAAGGAATTTACACAGAGAGAGGGCAAGGGTATGGAGATGATTTTGTAAGAATGAATTTTTTTTAAAGTGAAGAGGTGAGAAAGATGGGAAAAGGGGGAAAGGAGAGTTAGAAGAAGGAAATTTTTCTCACGTAAAACAGATGCACAAGGCAGTTTTTACAGTAAAGGGGAAACTGGGGGAATGGAAGACAATGCTTGACTCTCACATCACAATGGTTCAAAGATGAAAGAAAACATACATTACATACATATGCATACAGTATACACATACATATGTACACACTCTCTCACACACACAGAGTAGTATATAAAAATGTATCTTATCCCATAGGGAAATAGGAAAAAAGAGAAAGATTATGGGGAAGGAAGAGAGAGGGGTTATAAAAGGGAGAGCAGATTAAAGGAGGTTTTGGGGAGCAAAATAGATTTTTGAGAAGGAACAGGATAAAAAGAGAAGAATAAACAGAAGAAAATGGGATAGAGGGGAATACATAATTAGTATTCATAACAATGAATGTAAATGGGATGAGTTCACCCATAAAAGTGAATGCATTAGAAATCAGAAACAAGCTTGCTAAATGATCAAAAGTTTTCAGAAGAAGAAATTAAAGAGATCAAAGACAAAGGGAACAAAATTAATTATATCAAAATTTTTTGAGGTGGCAACGAAGTGGAAATCAAGGGAATGTTCATCAAGTTTTCAAAAGAAATGAATGTTAAAAGTAATTAAAAAAAAAAAAAGACTTATTGATAAAGGCTACTATCCCAATTGAAGCTGTCTACAGAATTGTAACTAGCAACTTTCAATAGCAGTGAAATGACAAGTGTTAACACTGGACCTTCTGTAAGGAAATGTTTGTTTCTTTTGACCATATATTCACAAATACACAAACTGATTTCTTATAAGACATGGAAGCATAATCCCCCCTCCTACGCCGCTTTGCATCACTTTAGTATTCCTGGAAGGAAGTTTATAGAAGTTCATAAGTTCATAATTTAGGTTGATCCTCATAGATCCCAGTCCCAGCTCCAAGTCCAAAATCCTTCTTGGATAGAAGTCCCTGGCACTCTGGCTTCTCTGAGTTCCCACAATGGCCTGGCTGGCTGCACCAACCTGCCTACAATGTTGTCATGGTTTAGACTCCCAGTACCATGAGGATGCCCTCCATCACCTAAAACTAGGGGGAACAAACAACATGGCACAGAAACAAACCCCCAGGCTTCCCTTCCCCTCTCACCGATTCAGTTCACATTGCCCAAAAAGAGCAGAAACAATGTCAAGAAATGTCAAGACTGAAGATCTCACCAGTTCTAAAGACTATCCTACTCACCGTAGCAGGAGATGCAGTCCACTCTACCTCAGACAAACTGGGCATGCCTATTCCAGCCCAAGGATACACAACTAAAACAAAAACCAAAGAAAAATTATGTAATGGAAAAATATCAGTCCCCCAAACATTAAGTGCCAAGTATTGTGGCTACACACTAAGGATACAAATAGGAGGTGCCCTCATGGAGGTGCAATATTTACTAAAATAAAATACAAAGTAAATACAATGGAGGTCTCTGTAAAAAGGAGACAGACCCATGAGAAAAAGCACAGAGGAACACGATGAAATGTTGCACCTAAAAAAAAGCAAAGCAGTAGAATTGTTGGACCTCAGGATGTGGAAAGGGGAGCAACATGCTTGTACGAAGTTGGAATGGTCCTACAGGACCCCACTGTGAAGGACTTTAAAAGCCAAGCAGAGAGTTTGAATTTTCTCCGACAGGAGTAGGGAAACACTAAGGCTTTCTGAGTAGAGGAGTGACACAATCAAGCCTGTGCTTTAGGAATATCATTTTATCAGCTGCTAAGAGAGAACTGAGACAGGGAGTCTAGTTAGGAAGTTATTGTAGAAGAGTCCATAAGGGAGGTAGTGACTATAAGCATAGAAAGTAGGTGATTGTAGTTGTTTGTCCTTCGTTCTCTAAGGGGAACATGACATCAGGGAGATGCCGTGACATGCAAGTGATTTGGACTGAAGTGAGGAAGGCAGGGCCTTGGTAACTGATTGGATGCAGAAGAGGAAGGAGTGAAGTATCCAAAAAGACTTGGAAAGGGTGAATCTGATTCAGTGATTGGAAAAGAGAAATAGGAAACGGGAAGAGAGGTGGGTTTGGAAAGAAAGACATGAAAAAATAAATATTTTCAACTTGTTGAGATATTTACAGAACTTCTAGATGTAGGACTGGCACTCAGGTGGGAGCTTGGAGCAAGAAGTATAGACAGGTATCATTGCCCTAGAGATGGGATTGAATACAGAGGAAGGCAGATTCAAGAGAACAGCAAAACTGTAAGACTGAGCAAGGAAAAGTATGGCTTTATCAAAAAGACTAAGTAAATAAGAAGAGAATGGAAGATGATCTCAGAGGGTTTTGCAATGTGGAGCAGGGGAGAAAAGTTCAAATCAAAAAGTCTCTTTTCTCAGTTTAAAAAAATTCCTAGACAGGAAAAGAAAATGATAAATGTTGAAGGGGATATGGGAAAACTAAGACACTAATACACTGCTGGTAGAGTTGTGAACTTAACCAGCCATTCTGGAGAATATGGAACTATGCACAAAGAGCTATCAAACTGTGTATACCTTTGATCCAGCAGTGTTTCTACTGGGGCTGTCCCAAAGAGATCATAAAAAAGGAAAATATGCTACACGTGTAAAAATGTTAGTAGCAGCTCTTATTGTAGTGGTAAGAATTAGAAACTGAGTGGATGCCCATCAGTTGAAGAATGGCTGAATAAATTATAGTGTGTGAATGTTATGGAATATTATTGTTCTATAAGAAATGACCAGCAGGATGATTTCAGAGAGACTTACGTGAACTTATGCTGAGTGAAGTGAATAGAACCAAGGGAACATTGGGCACAGCAGCAAGATGATTATGTGATGATCAATTGTGATGAACATGGTTCTTTTCAACAATGAGGTGATTCAGTCCAGTTCCAATAGACTTGTGATGGAGAGAGTCATCTATATCCAGAGAGAGGACTGTGGGAACTGAGTGTGGATATCAAATAGTATTTTCACTTTTTTTTTTTGTTTTTGTTTCCTCCCTTTTCTCTCATTTTTTCCTACTTGATAAGTGTAAAGGGCTGAAACTCTTAAAAGGTGTACTAGAATCAAACAACTGAGCACTTAAGGCTAATTACCTATTGGACAATAATTCTATTAGCATATGTTTGGAATTGCTCTTCTCACAATTAATGCTGGCTCTATGTTTGGGATTAAGAGAATTGTAGGTAAGGATTAGGGGATGGGGTGAGAGAGAGGAGAAAACTTCACTTGGTCTCCAGACCAAGAGAAGGGAGGTTGGTTTCGAGCTTGTGTCTGCCTCCTTCACTTCTCCCCCGAAGACCCAGGACTTTTACTTATCCTGACTCTGACTGTTCCTGAGGCCTCCAGGGAGCTAGCCCCAGACTTCAGAGATATAATTTTTCTTGTGTGGCATGATAAATATGGAAATATATTTAAAAGAATAGCACATGTTTAACTTATATTGGTGCTTAACAGGGAGAAGTGGGGAGAAGGGAGGGGAAAAAAATCTGGAACACAAAGTTTTGCAAGAGATAGTTAAAAACTATCTTTTCATGTATTTTGAAAATAAGCTATTTTTAAGAATTTAAATAATCTAGAAAAAGTCAAAAATAATCTAGAAAAAGTCAAAGTATCAAGGGAATTAATGAAAAGGAAATGGAAGGAAGGTAACCTAGCCATACCAGATCTCAAACTGTATCATAAGTCAGTAATCATCAAAATAATCTGGTTCTGGCTAAGAAGCAAAGAGATGGATCATGGCAAAGATTAAGAATATAAGACCCAGTAAGGGACCACAGTAATCTATTGTTTGATAATTGATTTGTATTGATTGTGGAGTCCCAAAAATTCCACCTTTTAGGACAAGAAATCACTCTCTGACAAAAACTTGTGTGAAAACAATTTCCTCAGTAAATTTAGGAGGAAAGACTCTATTGAGAAGGAAAGGAAGCTAGATGAAGTGGGAAGTTTGAAGACAGAAGTTTTGGAATAGCTGCATTAAGAGAATACATTAATATGCTTGAATTGGATAATGTCAATCTGCAGTGGATATAATGAACTCATCTACCAGGATTCTTTAGCATCAGAGAAGAAGTCAATGACAGGAATAATTGGAGATGTGTGGTTTTTTCAAAGCCCAAGCAGGGAGGACAAGGATACAAGGACTTGAGAATGGGATTGTATAGTAAGGACTGATAGACATGAGGAATGCAAAGAATCAGAAGATTTTCATGAAATGCAGAAGCACAAAACTGAGTTATTAGCTGTGGAATCCTGAGCAAGTCATTAAATTCACTCTCATTTTCATCAGCTGTAAGACAGTCACATTTATTGAGCACTTATAATGTGCCTGGTACTGTATTTGAGCTGAAAAGATAAAGGACGAAAAACTGGTTAATCACACTTGCCTCACAGGGGCTTTTGAGATTTAAACATGATCAAATAAAGTCATTTGCATACTTAAAATTCAATCAATTAATTAACTTTTGTTAAGGGCTGACTGTGTGTCAGGCCTTGTGTATTTCTAAAATGTAATCCCAAGGTGGTGTAGTGATTTCAAAAGGGGTGACACGCTATCCTGAAAAAAGGAAGTGAGCTAAAAATCAAGAGTCCTGGATATTAGTACTAACTTACTACTAACTCAGCCTTAACCTCTCTGAATTCTTTTCTGTTCAATAAGGTTGGACTTGATAAAAATCCTGTGATTTTATGATACAAATAACTTTAAAACTTTGTTGATTTTATTGCCTAAGATAAACCTAGTTCTGTCACATTAAAAATTCAATCTCCCCTTAGAGAAATTATCCAAGATGGCCTTTGTGCTTTATAAAGTGATAGAGGACTAGAATTCCCATCATACACATACATGAATTGTGAATTCAAGTTATACCTCATTGTCTCACCCTAAGGTCTGGTGAGGGAGAGAAAAAGGAAAGGATTTTGGACTTCACTTCCTTCTGAAAGAGGCAGGCCGAATTAAGGAAGCACTGTGTCTAGAAATGAAAATTGAGCCTTGAATGTGAATGACTCAAGAGTGCAAGACTTGAAAGAAGAAAGGAGGAGGAGGAAAGAAAGTAAAAATTTGATCTCTGGACCTTAGGATGAGACAATAAGGCATAATCAGGATCCATCCAAAAATCACTAATGCTCCTAATTTGAATACTGGACTGGATATCACCATATTACATACATGGGCCATCTGAGGTCACTTCTCCAAGGGGATATTACATTTTTAATGTGGAAAAGAATTAAGATTGTTTTATGTAATAAAATCGGTTAAAATGAAGTTATTCATAGGTTGCTATGCCTTTAAGACACTTAAGATTTGGCAAGTGTTCATTTTCCCTATTTGTTATTTTATTTCCCTCTATCTTTCCCCATAGCTTTAGTTGTAAATTCCCTTAAATAATTGTGAAAGGGTTTGTGTGATTTTCAGGGAGGAAGAAAGGTAATATGGAAAAATGAAAACAACTGATGTAATTGGGGTTAAAGGAAATGAGTCCAAATCCTAATTCAGCTACTTATTTACTAATATGACATAGCAAGTGTATAAAAAAAGACTAGTTGACTTTTTTTCTCTTAACAGTATTTTCTTTTTTAAAATTCATGTAAAGATAGTTTTCAACATTTACTTTCATAAGATTTTGAGTTCCAAATTTTTTTCTCCCTCTCTTAACTCCTCACTCCCAAGTCAGCAAGTAATATGATACAGGTTATGCATATACAATCATTTTTAGCATATTTCCATGTTAGTCATGTCCATGTTGGGAAAGAAAAATCAGAACAGAAAGGGAAAAACACAAGAAATTAAAAAACACAACAAAAAGGTTGCTTTGATCTGCATTCAGTCACCATAGTTCTCTGGATGCAGATGGCTTTTTCCATCCCAAGTCTATTTGGAAATGCCTTGGATCACTGCATTGCTGAAAAGAACCAAGTCTCTCATAGCTGATCATCACATAATCTTGCTGTTACTGTGTACAATGATCTCCTAGTTCTGCTCAGTTCACTCAGCATTAGTTCATGTAATAAACTAGATGACTTTTAAAGGTTTCTTCCAACTCTCAATCTGTTATATGGAAACACAGGAAAGAAAAGCTTCAGTCTTCTTCCTAAACAAAATTAATGTGTCTGAAAGCCAGATTAATGGGAAAGATGGTACAACAAGGAGCCCAGATGGGACTCGTCCCGAGGCTTATTATTTGAAGGAAAGTTAGGGTCATAAGGTACCAGAGAGCTGTGGCACCGCATTTAGATTTCATAGACCATCAGATTTGGATCAGACCTTAGAAAGCTTCCAATCCAACTTATACTTGAAATCAGAGTCCCCTCTATGTTGCAGGAAATATACTTCCCTTTGGACTTTGTCCAAGTCCCTAGATCTTTCCAGTCATCTTACAATTACATTGGAGAGCTTTTTTTTTTTTTTTTAATTTTTAAAGATTTATTCAATGACAACCCATTTTCCAATTAATAAATGGTCAAAGGACATGAATAGACAATTTTCAGATGAAAAAATTAAAGCCATTTCTAGTCATGAAAAAATGCTCTAAATCTCTATTGATCAGAGAAACACAAATTAAGACAATTCTTAGAATAATCAGTAGGATGATTTCAGAGAGGCCTAGAGAGACTTACATGAACTGATGCTGAATGAAGTGAGCAGAACCAGGAGATCACTGTACACAGCAACAAAAAGATTATATGATGATCAATTCTGATGGACATGGCTCTTTTCAACAATAAGATGATTCAGACCAGTTCCGATGATCTTGTGATGAAGAGAGCCACCTGCATCCAGAGAGAGTATGGGATTGAGTATGGATCACAACAAAGTATTTTCACTCTTTTGGTTGTTTGGTGACATTTTATTTTCTTTTTCACTTCTTTTCCTTTTTGATTTTTCTTATGCAGCAAAATAAATGTATAAATATGTATGCATATAGTGGATTTAACATATATTTTTTATCATGTTTAACATATATTGGATTACTTGTTATCTAGGGTAAAGGGTGAGAGAAGGGGAAGAAATTGGAACACAAAGTTTTGCAAGGGTTAACACTGAAAAATCATTCATGTATATCTTTTGAAAATTAAAAAGCTTTAATTTTTAAAAAAAAGGACAATTCTTAGGTACCACCTCTCAGATTGGCTAACACAAAAAAGTAATGATAAATGTTGGAAGGGATATGAGAAAACTGAGACACTAATACATTGTTGGTGGAGTTGTAAACTGATCCATTGTGGAGAGTATTTTGGAACTATGCTCAAATGGTTATCAAACTGTGCATACTCTTTAATCCAGCAGTGTCTCTACTAGACCTGTCCCAAAGATATCATAAAAAAGGGAAAAGGACACGCATGTGCAAAAACATTTGTAGCAGCCCTCTTGATAACAGCCAAACTGGAAACTGAGTGGATGCCCATTAGCTGGAGAATGGCTAAATAAACTGTGGTATATGAATGTTATGGAATATCATCATTCTGTAAGAAATGACCAGCAGGATGATTTCAGAGAGGCCTGGAGAGACTGACATGAATTGATGCTGAGTGAAGTGAGTAAAACCAACAGAACATTATACACAGCAACAGCAAGATTATATGATGATCAATTCTGACAGAAGTGATTCAAGCCAGTTTCAATGGTCTTGTGATAGAGAACTGTGGGAACTGAGTGTAGATCACAGCGTAGTATTTTTACTTTTTTGGTTGTTGTTTGCCTGCATTTTTTCTTTCTCATTTTTTCTTCTTTGTGACGTGGCTTTTCTTGTGCAGTAGATTAAATGTGAAAATTTTGCATGTATAGAATTGCACACCTAACATATGTTGGACTATTTGCCATGTAGGGGAGGAGGTAGAAGAGAGGGAAAAATTTGGAATATAAGCTTTTGCAAGGGTGAATGTTGAAAACTATGCATATATTCTGAAAATAAAAAAGCTTTATATAAAAAAAAAAGATTTATTCAATGATTTGTATGCCTTTTCTCACATACCATCCAATTTTATTTTCTTATCTGTCACTATGCTTTCTGCTTTTGTTGGTTTATCACTATCAAGCCAAGACTCTGACATCAAAGGTCTGAATCGTCTGGCCCTTCACCTCCTGAACCTGATCCAGGGGAAGGAAGCTCTGCTCCTCCTTCCCCTTCCCCAAGCAGTTCCTCCTCTGGGGCTTGGCTACCAGTCAAATAACTACCAAATCCTAAATGGAAGGCTTCTGAACTGGCTTGCCAATTTATCCTCACACCACAAGGACATGACCAAATTTCCTCAAATAATACCAACATTCTCTATGTGTTTTCAGTTCAACCAATGGCTTTCATAGAGATCTAAATTAATCACAAACTCTCCCCTTTAAGTTAGACTAAAGTCTCTAAATGACTGATAAAGTGAATGTGTAGGACTTATTCACACTTGGCTCACACCTTGGACTACAGTGATTGTTCTCACCAGACAAAGGTATCAGGCTAGAATTTTGTCATTTACTTTCAGGGGGTGGGTCACTGGTTGATTGACTCCCCACCGTTCACAGTGTATGGCAAGCATCGATATCTGCAATTCAGGTAACTGCTTCCAGATAACAATGGTCCCTGGGCTATAGTTAGGTGGTCCAGACAGAAAAAGCTTCTCAAAGGCTGAGAGATGCATCTCAAAACAACGAGCTATATAGCATGGCCTCCTGACTCCAGGGCCGGTGCTCTATACACCAGACCATCTAGCTGCCCCACTTCAACAGGTCAAAGGTTTTACAGAATTCTTCTCTTGCAATAGCCCTTTAGTAAGATCCTGCTTAGGCAGCCAAACTCTGCTTCTTTTAAGATATATTTAGCATTGGGGCAGCTAGGTGGTGCAGTGGATAGAGCACCAGCCCTGAAGTCGGGAGGACCTGAGTTCAAATATGACCTCAGACATTTAACACTTCTTAGCTGTGTGACCCTGGGCAAGTCATTTAACCCCAATTGCCTCATGGGAAAAAAAAAAAGATACATTTAGCACTTTCTTTCTCTGGGATTTCCAACAAAGGGATGAGGGAGATTACTCTCCCCTTCTTCCCTTCTCCCCCACCCTCCACTCCCAATGGCAATAGCAGCCAACTGGCACTTAAGGGCATGTGCTTGCCAAGATGAGTCTGTGTCCCTGCCCTCTTGTCTCTTCTGCCAGCCCCGAGAGATTCTAAAAATGGATGTTTCCACCACTGTCTGCATCTACGTGAGTTTGAAAGGTTGAAAGTTTCTGAGTCAAGTTCTGGCTTTGCAATGAGAAATAATCACAAGCTTTCCAAAGGTAAAAATAAGCACTGAAAGGACCGAAGAGCTACACTATGCTGCCCAGGAGATTAAGACCTCATGAATTACTTGGACAATACAGATTATGACATAGTAAATTTCTTTTCTGGAAGGTCCACAAGGAACACTATTATGGCGTGCTCAAAGGAAAAAAACAAAACCATAACCTAGACACTTTTTGTTCAGTTTTTTTCCCCACTTGGGGTTTTCTCAGAAAAGATTTTGGAGTGGAGTGGTTCACCATTTCCTTCTCCCAGCTCATTTTACAGATGGGGAAACTGAAGGTAACAAGATGAAGTGTTTTGCCCAGGGTCCCACAGCTAGTAAAAGTATCCAAGGCTGAATTTGTACCTCAGGTCTTCCTGATTCCATCCACTCTGCCACCTAAATACTCCTGACACCTTTAAGTTTAAACACAAATATAAGCTACACCCAGAGAAGGAACACTGGGAAGTGAATGTAAATTGTTAGCACTAATATCTATCTGCCCAGGTTACATGTACCTTCGGAATCTAATGCTTATTGTGCAACAAGAAAATGGTATTTACACACATGTATTGTATCTAGGTTATATTGTAACACATGTAAAATGTATGGGATTACCTGTCATCTAGGGGAGGGAGTAGAGGGAGGGAGGGGATAATTTGGAAAAATGAATACAAGGGATAATATTATAAAAAATATATAATAAAAATAAAAAACACAAATGTAAATTTAAATGTAAATATATATAGATACAATCTATGCATTTGTGGGGGGGGGGGTGAGTTACAACACTTGTGTATATAGGCAGTTAAGTGGGGCAGTGGGTAGAAGATTGGGCCTGGAAGCAGCAAGACACTTCCAGACACTTCCCTGCTGTATAAATCTTGGGCATCTGTCTGCCTCAATTTCCTCCTTCTATCATAAGGATGATAGCAGCACCTCCCTCCCAGGGCAGAGGGGAGAAAAAATGAGATCACATCTGTGAAGTGCTTAACTGGTAAATGCTCTCATTACAACACTTCTAGTACTGCTTTCCACAACAGTCTGAAGCATGGAATCATTTAGTGGCCAAAGAATATATGAAAATGGTCATCAATAAGAATTGTAACACCACAGCAGATTGGCTGATTTTGTACAAAGAGAAACATGAACTAACACCCAGTAAGAATAAATACAAAGAGGTGAGGAGTGATTTTTGTGGTTTGTGGGGTGATTCTGTTGGTTTCAATAAAAGATACTATCACAGGGCTGACAAAGCCTTGCCTTTTGAAGCCAGGTCACTAGGACCCAGAACCAGAATCCTGGCCACCTCCCTTTGGAGGTAACCTGGGTCACGGAGGTGGCAGATTTTCAGGCTTTTGAGACTTCTGGCCCTCTCTGCTTGGGGACTACTTGATTGTTCACAAGATAATCTGCCTTTTCTATCTGACTACAAGCGCTGAAGAGAACCAGCAGAAGAGAACGGTCTGTTTCAGAATAGTTTGGGCACCTTTTCCAACTCTACTCTGATGAGATCTGGTGAAGATGTCCACCTGACCAAAGCCCCCACACCTACTCCAGCAAAACCCTGAAGTTTGCATCAAACTGAAAAAAACAAGAACTTCAATGAAAATGGCAGCAAGTGGAGATAGAGGAAAGAAAGCCTCCAGTAAAGCAGTGTAAGCAGTGGATCTGAGGCAGCAAGAGCACACAGGGTAGTTATAGAGCAAAGGGCTCTGCCTACTTCTGCTGCCCCCCATGCCTGGCATGCTCTAGCCCCTTCCCTTCGTTTCCTTGGATTTCCCTCAAGTCTCTGCTCAAACTTCCCCAGCAATAGTACCCCCAGCTGCCAATGGCATCCCCCTCTAGACTGCCTTCCCTCAGATCTGTAAATGTCTCACATGTATCTAGTTATTTACACGCTGTTTTACCCATTGGAAGGTGAGCTCCTGGATAGCAGGAACTACTTTTGTCTTTCTTTGTAGCTCAGCAGAGTGTCTGGCACATGTTACGTGTGCAGACTTTAGCCAAATGTTAAGTCTTATTTTCTGACTTCCTCTAAACTTGTTGGGAACATGGGGGCACAAGTAGTGGTGTAGGCACTTAACTGTATTGGCTGTTTACTGGTCCTTAATGCTTGAACCAGACACTGTAAATTGGGGGTAAGGAAAATGGCCCTGGGGGTAAGACAGCTCCAGAGTTGTCATTATTTGCAGTCTATGCCAGACCATTTGTTTAAGATGACAGAAAGGATTTGCAGCTGTTGAATTGCTACTGTTTAAACTTAACAACACTCACCAAGAATCAACCAACCCAGCCAGTTTGACATTGTTGGTATCAAAGATGAAGCCCAGTAATACTGCACTATCTATTTGTGAGAGGTAACAGGGCATTATAGAGAGAGTAGGACTCCAAGTCAAGAAAACTTGGGTTCCTTTTTGTAGTAGCTAGAAACTGGAAGATGAATGGATGTCCATCAATTGGACAATGGTTGGGTAAATCATGGTATATGAAGGTTATGGAATATTATTGCTCGGTAAGAAATGACCAGCAGGATGAATACAGAGAGGCTGGGAGAGACTTACATCAACTGATGCTGAGTGAAACGAGCAGAACCAGAAGATCATTATACACTTCAACAATGATACTGTATGAGGATGTATTCTGATGGAAGTGGATATCTTCGACAAAGGGAAGAGCTAATTCAGTTCCAATTGATCGATGATGGACAGAATGAACCACACCCAGAGAAGGAACACTGGGAAATGAGTGCAAATTGTTTGCACTTTTGTTTTTCTTCCCAGGTTTTTTTTACCTTCTGAATCCAATTCTTCCTGTGCAACAAGAGAACTGTTCGATTCTGCACACATATCTTGTATCTAGGATATACTATAACATAATTAGCATGTATAAGACTGCCTGCTGTCTAGGGGAGAGGGTGGAGGGAGAGAAAAGTTGGAATAGAAGCGAGTGCAAGCGATAATGTTGTTTAAAAATTACCCAAGCATATGTTCTGTCAATAAAAAGTTATAATAATAATTTTTAAAATTATCAAAAAAAAAAAAAAAAAAAAAAGAAAAAAGAAAACTTGGGTTCAAGTCCCTCTCTCTAACCTCTACTAGTGAAGTAACAAGTCACTGAACAGCTGGACATCCAACACGAGCTGCAGAGAACACACTGCCCTGCATAGCAGAGGGGATTCACTATACTAAGGAAATCACAAGTCCCCTTCCTAGCTTTTATAATTATTCATACTTATGATTCAAGTTTATAAATTATGACTTAAGGGAAAATCCCAAATCCAGAATGGCATGGGGAGTAGTTAAGTTACTTTTATCTGAAAGGTGGAGTATCCTTAATGCTAAAATTATCCAGAACCTAAATTTAATTCTTAATTATTCTGCAGGCGTTTCAGAATACCATATTGCCTTAAGGTTATCATCATGAATTGTGGCTCATCATTATATATTTTATATATAAAATTATATAACAACAAATGTAGAAAGTAGTAGGAAAGAGAGTTGAAATCATATGGACCCAGGAGCAGTTATGTGGCCCAGTGGATAGAGCACCAGTCCTAAAGTCAGGAGGACAGGAATTCAAATTCCACTTCAGACACTTAACATTTCCTAGCTGTGTGACTCTCGGCAAATCACTTAACTCCAAATGCCTCAACTAAATAAATATATATTTAAAAAAAGAAACCATATGGATCCTATTTTCTACATCTTTGAAAAAAAACAAACAAACCCCACACCCTTTCAGAAGTCAAGCAAGCCAAGGATTTGTTTAATTTCAATTTCTGCTCCCCCTTAGCCAGTTACTCTTCTAACCCCCACCAAAAGTCATCATGCGTTGGTCATCTCAGTGTGAATCTGGAGAAATAATGCCACATTGGTGTGTTGTAGACAGACCAACTGTTGTCCAGAAAAGATTCCCAAGGAAATACTGACCTTATCTCTGTTTTCCATCTTCCAACCCCACTTAGCTCTGTGATGCTAGTGGCTGGGCAGAGAGGAAAAATTACAAAGAGGAAAAAAAAAACCCTGGGGGAAGGAGAGAAGGGAGCCTTTCAAAGAAGGCTTTTGAAAAGGAGAAAAGGTGGTGAAATTTAACTACTTAAGGGGTACATCACAAGGTCCGAGCATTGGAATAAAGAAAATTCTCTTCCTCCTCCATCCCTCTATATGGCAAACAAGAATCCTAACTTAAGGGTTAGAAATTTCAAAAACCACAAGGATCTCTCCCTTCGGAGCTCCATTCCTGAGGAATCTTCTTATCTCCTGCTGGACACGTGCATTTTTATGCAGATTGATCAGCCTTTAACTGGATTCATGGGAAAGTAACTTGAAATCTTCCAAATCTTCAGTGGATGTGTCCTAGAATATTAACTTCTGCCCTGCTAGTTGCTTTTTTGAACTAATCCCTAAAATCCACTTGCTTATTTAACAGTCCTCTCCCACCAAAGCTACAAAAATGTCATTGTTTGCATTCCAGATGAACCCTATCAAGATTATTAAAATTTAATCCTCATTTTGCATATTCTCTCATAGTTCATATGTTGGTTTTGCTGAGCTGTATTCTTGTTGCTTATTCTTTCTTTAAAAAAAAAAAAATCTTGTTACAAGGGAAAGAAGGCCAGCTGGGTAGGGAAAGAAAAGGATTGGAAGATTTTTAAAATATGAATAAAACTATTTTTTTTAAAGGCTGAAAAAATGTAACCAGCAAAGGAAAAAGCCCAGAGGCTTTAAAGGGATTGTGACTTTTTAAAACTCAATTTGCTCTCTAATAACCACAAAGCTCGTCTCAAGCAAATGTAAATAGTTTACCACAATAAGGCAACAAACAGGAACCACAAGCAGGTGAGACGCTGGCATTCTAATAAGGGAAGTGCCAAAGAGGAGGACTCGAAAGCAACACTAAAAAAGCATGGTTCCCCCACCCCCAGGCCCCAAGTAATGAAGGCATTCATAAAAGGAGGAGAGGGGACCGAGAGGGAGGGAGGCAGTACTAGAAACACGAGTATGTAAAACAATGTTAAGAAATGTGCATTTTAGAGTTCTTTCCTATTTATCCTGTTTTATAGTTTGAATAATTTGCATACTGCAGGGAGTGTCTTTCTTCTTGTGCCTGACATATAAATGGTGTTTATAAATATTGATAAATCAATTGATTTGCTACTTAAGATCAGGAATTTATAAAATGCTTCTAAGGAGAAACCGAAGAGGTTTCCCCCCAATTTGGTGATTTATGTCTCTATCCAGGAAAGGTGCTTGGAAATTGCAATCAGCAGCAGTGCTTTTTTTTTTCAGTGTTTCACTCACCGCCACAGAGCAGTTAATACTCCCTCATCTGCCTCGTGACAGGTTTTGCTTTCCAGTGTTGCCCAGGTGCATCCTTTCTTGCTCTGTGTCACCTAATTTGGACAGTGCCGTTCACACCGTCCCCTGGGTCTACGCACGAGGCCATAATCATCACGGGGCAGGCATCAGGTGCTGCTGGAAGCCCCCTCCCCTGGGTCACTCCCATTCCCGTAACGAGAAACAGCGGACGAGGTGCCCAGAAAATTCCAGAGTTCAACCAAACCCTATTTACCTAAGGGATGGTGACGTTCCAGGAAAGGTCTTTGTACCTGAGGTGGTGAGCCTGAGACAGTTCACAAGCACAGAATTTCCCTGAGATGGGAGGGAAGGTCACAAGCCCTCTCCTTCAAAACCAATTGAGGAGGGTGTCACAGACTTCGGCCAGGGGACATGAAGCAGTTTTGACAGCAGAGACTCTCTACATGCTGTGGGAGGAAAGGAGAGGGGGATTACAGAGCTGCCCCCGGAAGAGGAGCGTGTGACCTTGGCCCCTGGCCCTTTCCCGCTCTGAGCCTCAGTTTCCCCCATCTGTCAAGTGAGAGGGCTGAAGTCAGCGATTTCTGAGCCTAGATCGCCCTAGTTAGAGTTTCACTTTATCAATCAAAAGAGGGGCTGGATTAATGACCCCTAAGCTGCTAATAGGGAGCCTCCGTTTTCCTGTCCAATGAGAAGCGCTGGATTAAGGCCTCTGAGGTAGATCGATGCTGCTAAAGTCATTTACTCTGAGGCTGTTTCCCTTATCTGTCAAATGAGGAGTGCGGAAGGAGATGCCTTCCAGCCCCGGATCTAAGCGACTGTAAGTCATTTGCTCTCTGTAGGGCTCAGTTTCCTCATTTGTCAAACGACAAAGGCCCCGCCCACCATCTATAGAAGATCAGGCTTGGGGCGGGGAGGGATGCAAACTAGGGGGAGGGGAAGCAAGCATCATTTTCCCCCACCCCCTCCAAGCTATGCTTCTGAGGGCAAAGTCACTTCCTGGAGGGGGTCAGGCTTAGAGGAGCTGAAATCGGAGCCCCAGACGCCCGCAAGGCCACGAGAAGTTATAGTACGCACATGGCCAGCCCAGGAAGCAAGTCCAGGGGTTTTCCCGGCCTGCATGTAGGTGTAGTTCTGGGGACATTGCATGCTGGGATATGTAGTTTCTCGCGGGATGCCTATCCTCGCCCCGCCCCACCCCGCGCCACTCCCCGACTCCCAGCCCCGCTCCTCTCTAGTCTCTTTTAAGGCACGAGCTTTTCGAACTTCAGAAATTCCTATTTCTCGTGAAGCCACCGCCGGAGTAGCCTGCGGCAACAGGGGGAAGGCTTACTTGGGACTTGCCGAACTGGGAGTCTAATATGACTCTCAACGTATTCTTCGGGGGAAGAAAAGCGAAGAACGTGTTGCCATGGACACAATTCCCCCTAGTAACAGAGTAAACGCTGTGGAGGAAGGATGAGAAGTGCTTCCGGAGCGTAACTTCACCCCAAGGAACGGGGGGAGGGGACCGTCTGAGCTCGCGTCCATTGGTAGACCTTCCTCCGATGTCGGCACCGCCCGAGCAAGGGTCCCGCGGAGGCTGGTGATTGGCTGAACTCGACGTAGCTCGCGTGGGCCAATCAGCCGGAGCCACGCTTCGGTCCTCGGGCCCCTCACCTGGAGGGCTGACATTGGCGGATCGCCGCCTCCCCCCCCACGACTGTTTCCCATTGGCCGCGCGGGGTGCGTGGTGCGGCACTATTGGCCGGTTCGTGTTTCCCGTCCCCCGCCCTCAGGGAGTGGGGGTGAAAAGCGAGCGGCCCGGCTTGGGGGGTGGTGGGCGGATCGCGCTGCTGTCGCTGCCCTCTGTACCGACGCCGCTGCCGCAGCCCGGGGTGTGAGGAGCGGATCCCCGCCGGGAGGCGGACGGAGGACGAGGCCGTGAACGGAGCCTGAAGCGCCGTGCCGGAGTTGACCGCGCGCCGCCGCCGCCGCGATGAAGGCCTTGTGGCTGCTGGGCCTCTGCTGCGTCCTGCTGCTGGCCTGCGGTGAGTGAGGGCAAGGCGGCGGCCCGGCCTTTGGGAACGTTCCCCGACGCCGCCCCCTGCTCATCTCCCCGGGGCCGCGCCCGGGGCGCTTTGTCTACCCGGCTGGGCCCGCCTCGATAGGCTGCCGTCATCCCAGACTCCCCGTAAAGTGGGGGGCGACCACGGAGAGAGCAAGCGGCTGAGAGGGCCTCAGTCTCCCCATCTGTAAAATGGGAGTGACCGAGAGCGCCAGCAGCTAAAAGGGCCCCTGTCTCCTGATTTGTTATATGAGGGGGGACCCCGAGAGAGAAAACAGGGCCTCAGGCTCCTCATCTGTGAAAATGGGATGATCGCTCTGGGAACGGCGGGTGGGGAAGCCAAGGGAGCTTTCGTTTCCTTCTCTGTAAAACCGGAATGGCCTTTCAGAAAGGGGGGGCTCGGGCTCCTCATCTGTAAAATCACGATGGCCACTCGGAGAAGGGCGGGCAGCAAAGAGAGACCTCAGTTTCCTCATCTGAAAAATGAAAATAACCACGTGGAGAGAGGCATCCTCGAGAGGGTGTTTCCTCGCCGTGGTGTTAAAGAGGCAGCATCAGGTGGTGGCCGTGGAGTCTGGAGGTAGTCTAACCCTGCCGGCCTTCTCTCCCTCCTCCGGACCCCCAGCCTCAGTTTACTTATTTGTTAAAATGGAAATAGTACGTAGTCAGTTATGCGCATTTATTAAGCACCTGATGTATGACAGACTAGGATTTAAAACTCCCTCCTCCCCCCCAAAAGGGACCAGTTTAAACGAATTGTGAGCACTGCATCCTGCAGATGGATATCTGGTCTTTATTAAGTACAGTGCCAGACACTGGTTGGGGATGTGTGTTGGTTTTTTTTGTTTTTTTTTTTAATTAAAGTCCTCCATTCACCCGTGCCTCCCCCCCCCCAAAAAAAATCACCCCACGCAGAAACCTCATCTTCATTCTCTACTTGGTCAACTAGCACTTGTTAAGCACTTAGTGTGCCAGACACTGGGCCAAGAGATGAGGATTCTAAGAAAGGGAAAGAAAAAAACCATAATGGGGAGCCAGCATACAAATAGCTGTGTTCCAATGGGAAGCATACAGGACACTGATAGGATATTTTATTCTCTTAATATTCGGATGCTATTCTAATTTATGTTAACTTTCTAATGTTACATGATAATATCAGAATACTATTCACTAAATGAAGACACTGGAATTAAGGGGAGGTAGAAAAAGATTAATTATAGAAGATAGGATTTGAAAGAGGGGGAGAATTCCAGGTGTGGGGGACAGCAAGAGAGATTGCGGGGGATCAAGAAGGGGGGATGCAAAGTCTTGTGCTTAACGATGCTGAGGGCCCAGAGAGTGATGGGAGAAGGGCCAGCCTTTAAGTCAGCATCTCTGCCTTCAATTTCCCTCTAAATTGGGACTATAGCATTATGTATTGAAGACTGACCTGGGTTTAAGTGTTTAGACCAGGTACAGAGGAAATAGCACTGGCTTTGGAGTCAAAGGAATAGGATTGGGATCCTTTTTTAACATATCCCTTAATCACATTGCTTCAATCTCTTTGGGTCTCACTTTGCTTCTCCATAAAGCAAGGGTGTTAGGCTAATTGGCCTACAAGCAAGCACCCTCCTCCCCCCTTGCCCTGCCTGGGTCCTCCGTTGAACCATCTGGCCCCTGAGGACCTTTTATCAGGTTTAGACCTCAAGTGAAGAAGGGCTATTCTTCGGCAGTGACAAGTCAAAGTACCCTTGGAAGGCTTGTCAAGGGTCTTGCATCAGCATTCTCCCTCTTAGTCTCACCAACTCTGAGGTGTGTGCTCCCAAGGGATTGTCTCATTTAGAGACTGGGGGAAGACCCAGAGGAGGTCAGAGATGATACTAAGGATTCGGGTTAGCATTTGAACGCAAAACTTTCCAAGTAGAAAGCTAACAAATCTATGGAAATGGACTGGGGCTGAGGAACTGGTCAGCCCTTTATTCTACCCCAATCAAAAGCTGACTCTGCTCTCGAGGCTTTGGAGCCCCACCCCTTCCCTTCCTGTCCTGCCCTGGATCCCCTGTTCTTCTGCTCCATGTGACTGGGAAGTTGTGTGTCTCACACTGGAATGTCCTTTTCCCTTAGGATCAGTTAAAGCAGATGAACAACTGGATGTAGAAGCTACAGTGGAAGAAGATCTGGGTAAAAGCAGAGAAGGTTCTCGGACTGATGATGAAGTGGTCCAGAGGTTGGTGCTGATGTGAAACTGTCATTTTAAATTACCACATGAGATCTGATATTGTTTGTGTTCTCTGATCTCAAAAAAGAAAAGGCATCTGGAATTGGTTGTCAGATATCTGAATAAAATTCAAGTGATTTTGTTCTCTATCTAGACAGAAGCAAGTTAGGTTTTATTTTTATTTTCCTTGTTAAGAATTTATCTCTTGGGTCCCTTTTAGCTGGTCTGATAGAACTGAAAACCAGGATGGACAACAAGTTTGCAAGATCTCCAAACAGAATTTATCCCAAGTATAATTGACCCTTGGAAACCAGAAGTAAATATCAAATGTAGAAATGTGATGACCATGGGGCAAGGAAAGAAGTATCAGGGATAAATTAAATCATGTCTGATTTAAGTCTAAGTCTAAATCTTAAATCTAAATGCCTGCCTATTGCTTCTTGCTTATTAGTTGGATGTGGGTATGTAATGTTAAATAATATTTTATATTTATATTTGTTAGAAAGCACAGGTTGGAAATATGTAGAACCTAAGAGTATATTAAGGTTCTATAGATACAGTATAATAATAGATGAAAGAAATGTTTGTTGGAAGGCTGCAACTTTAGCCTTCTTTATGGGTGAAGAAAAGGGGTCAGCAGATTATAAATACTGGCTATGTTCCCATTATCATATTGAACATTATGGTCCTTGTACTTATTTGTTAACATTTGTTGTAGCATCACATTTTTTTTTTCTGTTCATAGAGAAGAAGAAGCTATTCAATTAGATGGATTAAATGCATCCCAAATAAAAGAACTTAGAGAAAAATCTGAGAAATTTGCTTTCCAAGCTGAAGTAAATAGAATGATGAAGCTTATTATCAATTCTTTGTACAAAAATAAGGAGGTAAGAACTGTCTGCATTGCCCTTTGTATGAAGTACATGGTGCAAGATTAAAGCTCTTAATTCTACCAAGATCTCTCCTAGGGTTTTGAGAGTTTCTTTCCCTATCTCCACAGTACACAAATATAATAAAATAATTTTAAAACAGTGCTAACTTTCCTACCCTTTTCCAACAATATCTCATTTTCTTACCTTGAACTAGTAATTTTAAGTCTGGTTAAGATCGATCATGTTTAAACTCACCCTATTACAGGAAAAAAAAAAAGTAGGCAAGAGGTAAGTGGGCTGATTTGTCAAATCAGGTATTAAGAAAATTAAGTCATCCAGTTTGCTTGATAGTGAGATTTCAGTAAGAGTAGTTAGAAGATAATAGCTTTTTAGGATCTTCACACAGAAATAAAGTGAGTCTTAAGTCTGATGTTAAATGTGTATTTTATTGGGCCCTCTCTTTCAAATGATTGTAGATTTTCCTGAGAGAACTGATTTCAAATGCTTCTGATGCTTTGGATAAAATAAGGCTTATTTCACTGACTGATGAAAATGCTCTTTCTGGAAATGAAGAACTTACCGTCAAAATTAAGGTAAGCTAGAAGTGAAAACCAGCTGACCCTGAAAACCAAAAGCATTGCTAGAAATTAGAAGATGACAGTGACAGTCAGTACTTAGAGAATCATTAATGTTGCAGCATCTTTCCTTCCATCCCAAAATATTTGGTTTTCCCCCATCTTGACTCTTGGAGTCTGTGCCATCACTAAGGAAAGGATAATATAATGGGGGTGTACATGTGGGCATCTTGATGTACATACTGTGATAATTAATGGATGGTGTCCTTCAAGAACAATAAAAACCTGAGTCATCAGATGAAATTGAATACTAAATATAT
The DNA here is from genome assembly GCF_048593235.1 of Sminthopsis crassicaudata. Classification (NCBI taxonomy): domain Eukaryota; kingdom Metazoa; phylum Chordata; class Mammalia; order Dasyuromorphia; family Dasyuridae; genus Sminthopsis; species Sminthopsis crassicaudata. The sequence goes on from NC_133621.1 coordinate 290,782,450, forward strand.
TAGTAATATACTTAATATATCAAATACTAGCATATTTGGTTTTGAAGAGGCTGTTTTATTTTTTAAGGAAAGCATTTGTCCACTTCAAAGTATTTTTTTACTAACCATTTTCTAAAGTACAAAAATTTTTTATCCTTGATCCAAATTTTCATTTCAGCTGATTATGGTAGAGAGTACTAGCCCAGTGTTAGGTTGTACAGTTTGTTTTGAGTGTTCAGAGTCTTAAAGGTTTCAACATGTTGTCCTTCTTTTGATTGTAGTGTGATAAGGAGAAGAACCTGCTGCATGTTACAGACACTGGTGTTGGCATGACCAGGGAAGAATTAGTTAAAAACCTTGGTACCATAGCGAAGTCTGGTACAAGTGAATTCTTAAACAAAATGACTGAGGCACAGAGGGATGGCCAGTCAACTTCAGAGTTGATTGGCCAGTTTGGTGTAGGTTTCTATTCTGCCTTCCTTGTAGCAGATAGGGTTATTGTGACATCGAAACATAATAATGATTCCCAACACATCTGGGAATCTGACTCCAATGAATTTTCTGTCATCGCTGACCCAAGAGGAGACACCTTGGGAAGAGGTACCACCATAACGTAAGTATCACGATTCCTCTTTTGCTATATCTGCTCATAATAGTCTGTACTTATGGTATTTGGGCATTAAAAACTTGCAGTTCCTACCTCATGGGTTCTGGAAATAGTGCTTTGTAAATTAAAATATGGAATTGATGTGGGCTACTTTATTATGCTCTTAAAAGATTGAGGTTTATGTCTTCATCTGCCATATTTGATAATACTCCTCAATCACAAGTCACTAGATTTAATTTTAATAGTCTCGGTCCCTTTATTATTGGATAGCAAGCATTTGTTAAATGATTACTATAGTAATGTTAGGTACACTGTGCTGAATGTTGGAGATCCAAGTATAAGGAATATTTCAATCCTTGCTCACATAAGCTTATAGACTAATGGAGTAGACAAGCACATGTACATGTAAACATTCACAGAGTCATTAAGTGGAAGGTAATTTGAAAAGAAAATCTTGGGGGAAATCAAGAACAGCTTTGTGCAAAGGATGATTCTTGAACTGTGTCTAAGAGCATCCCAGGCTGGTGGGACAGAGAGGGAAGTGAAATAGTGAGTAGTCACGGTACAGTAGATTTTGTCAGGCTTTCTAGAGACAGAAGAGAGCCAGAAGGGGAAGGATAAATGTGGCATAAACACCTACAAAAACAGTTTAAAGTTTAAATAAACACACAATGGTGTTTTGTTGTTTTGGGTTTTGGTATGGTCCTTTACTGCAACAAAAATCTGGCCCCTCTCTCTTATCACATGTTGATAGTTGGTAGAATTTTCGATTAAAGACTAGAACAGCTTATCAGTGAGCTGTTAGTAGATTCTCAAAGCTCCATTTCCAAGATACCTCACCTTACATTTGTTTTGTACATCAGTACATGTATGTACATGTATGTACATGTTATCTTCAAAGAATGTAAGTTTCTTGAAAGCAGGAAATGTTTTCAGTTTTTGTCTAGACTCCTAGTATTTGACACATGGCAATCTCTTAATGAATGCCAATTGGCTGATGGAATAAAAATACTCTTTTAATAAAAATTACTGCTTTTAAAAAAGAAAAATACTTGGTTAATTTGGGGATAGTTAGTTTCCAGCTTCTATTTCTCCTAACATGTGGCAGTCCTTGGCAGAAAGAAATAATAACGTGGATTAGTCTGTAGACATTATAAATACTAGATCTCTTTTTGTCTTTTTTGAGAAGAAATGACTTAGACTCTAATCTTGTAACAATTGTAATACTCCTTGGCCTGTGTTTGGGTGGCAGGGAAGGTACCACTACTACTATTAAGTGGTGACTCTTACTACTAAAAACTGAAGGCCAGTGATTGCATTAATATGATTGCATTAATAACAGCTGACAACTATCCTATCTTCAGAAAACATTTGCAATCCTTGATCATAGTAGATAAGGCTTCCTTACTAAAACTCCCAAGGGATCAGTGTAGTATGAAATTTGGCATCTAGTCAGGGATTGGTTTTTCCCTTACCTCCCTCTATCGCTAACCTAGGGAACACTCTGCCTTTGTACCAAAAGTCAAAAAGAGCTTCTAGGAATTAGGAAGGGTTTGGGAAGGCATTTACATTGCCACACAACTTGAAAAAATTGAAAAGCACAACTAAATTAACTGTTTCTACTGATTTTATCATTTGTTTAAATGAACTTTTTTTTTTTTCTTCTTTGAAGTCTGGCTTTAAAGGAAGAGGCATCCGATTATCTTGAACTGGATACCATTAAAAACCTTGTCAAGAAATATTCACAATTTATAAACTTTCCTATCTACCTGTGGAGCAGCAAGGTAAATTTTTTCTATTAAAAATTTATGCATCAAACTTTCCCTCCAACACCCTAAATACAATGTACTGTGATCTGCTCTCTGGGCAGGGAGTCATCATTTTTCCCTTCTAATCTAGTCCTCACAGATCAATAAACCTAGTCTTGATAACTATTTCTGAATATAAATATGTTTTAAATTAACCTGTGAATTGCTTCTGCTTGAAAGGGGGAAAGGGTTAGAGCAGCCTCATTTTAGTGTTAGGGAATAACCTGGACTGAGCTTGGCCATGAAGTGAACATTGTCAGAAAACTGATAGAAACTAATCTTTAGGTCCCATAAGGATATAGTTTAGAAAATACTGCTTGACTTTTGCTTTTGATTCTCTGCAGACAGAAACAGTAGAAGAGCCCATTGAAGAGGAAGAAGCAGCTAAGGAAAAAGATGAAGTAGATGATGAAGCTGCAGTGGAAGATGAGGAGGAGAAGAAACCCAAGACTAAAAAGGCAAGTCTGACCTAGGAACTCTGGTAGCAGAGAAATAATAATCCATAGTCTTTAAGGCTTAGATCACAAATTTTCCATCAACAACCTGCTCTGGATGGAGGGGGATACTTCCTGTGCTGTGGCTCTAGACATTTGAGGCCTAGTTGATACTTCTCCACTTGACTTTGTCGGGTCATTCAGTGGCATAGTTCTATCACATTAGAGTTTAAAGGAAGTTACAGATGACTGTAGTTAAAATCATGAGTTCAATCACTTCTATGTAAGTTGTAATGTGAGCAGAGCTTTTATAACAACCCTGGGTGGGAGGTAGAGGTGGAGACATTTTCTCCATTTTAAGGGCAAAGAAATATGTTTGAAGAACTTAAATGAATTAACCCAGGTTTATCTAGTTCATTAATGTGGGAAATATTTCTATCATGTCTACAAATTTAGGTTGAGAAAACTGTTTGGGATTGGGAGCTCATGAATGACATCAAACCAATATGGCAGAGACCATCAAAAGAAGTAGAAGAAGATGAATACAAAGCATTCTACAAATCATTTTCAAAGGTAAAGTAGTCTAAAAGGTGTACAGTTTGGATTGTAAGACAGAAGAAAGGACTATTTGATACATTATTATGACACTGGAATTTTTGTTACTAAGGTTAATTGACTCTAGGAAATAGTTTTCTGGACCATCTATTCATGCTGTATAATGAGTTATATTGGTTGATCTCTCTTCTAAAAAACATTGTAATGAATTTCTCATTGGTCCTTCTCTAACTTGACTTACATATTTTGTACTAATCACTTCAATTGTTCTCATAGGATCTGTCCTTAAAATACTACTGTCCATATAATTATCTCATCTTTCCATTTCTGTCATAGTAATCCTAAATAAAATAGGTCTTATTGGTTGGCCATTTAACCAAAATTAAAGAAAAGATCTTCATGATAATTTTTTAAAATGAAGGTTTTGGGGCAGCTAGGTGGCACAGTAGATAGAGCATCAGTCCTGAAGTCAGGAGGACCTGAATTCAAATCTGACCTCAGACATTTAACACTTCCTAGATGTGTGACCCTAGACAAGTCACTTAATCCCAATTGCCTTAATACCCCCCTCCCAAAAAAAGGTTTTTAAAAATTCTCTCCCTTATCTTATTTTTTATGAAATCCTTCCCCATTTTGATGATCTTCATCTTAACATTTCTTCATACCTTCGCAAAAAATCTCTCCTTTCTTTTTCCTTTTACAAAAAGCTTTGGTTATCTATTTACATTTTTCTTTTTTCTCTCCTACATAGCTAGAATTCAACTATATGTTTCCCTATTTTTACAAGAGAAAGGGAGTCATTTTAATAGTATATAGCAAAACCCTTGAAAACTGTTCACAAAAGCATTTACTATTTATCATTTGTTGTTCGGAATTTAGAAATAACACTCAGCCTCTCTCTCCCTTATCACTCAGGGGAAAAGATTTAGCTTTCAGATTGTTACCTTCGGTATACTGATACAGTAAAATCTCTTTCCACAGGAAAGTGATGACCCCATGACTTTTATCCACTTCACTGCTGAAGGAGAAGTGACATTCAAGTCAATACTGTTTGTTCCCACTTCTGCTCCCCGTGGCTTGTTTGATGAATATGGATCAAAGAAGAGTGACTACATTAAAGTATGTGTGGAAAGGGGGAAATTGTTAAGTTTTTGTTTTATTTTAATATGTCTTCAAGTTTAAAATTGTATATGAATTGCATTTTTCTGATTATAATTTTGTTTTTGGTCTCTTTTAGCTTTATGTACGCAGAGTATTCATCACAGATGATTTCCATGACATGATGCCCAAGTACCTTAATTTTATTAAGGGTGTTGTAAGTATATTAAGATACTTTTATTTGTTGTCCTTGTGAACCTTTTAGCTAGTCATTTATGTTCGTTAGCTTGATCACTGATTAACTTTCTTACTTAGGTGGATTCTGATGACCTTCCTCTGAATGTATCCCGTGAAACTCTTCAGCAACATAAATTACTTAAGGTGAGCATTTGAAGCTTTACTGAATCATCTATCCAACGGTGCATCTTACGAATCTCAGTGACTGGTCTCATGACCACCAGTGAGGCCCTAAACAGAGTTTTTTAATCTGAGACCTTTATTCCTTCTTGTATATCCATTATGTCTTAGGGCACTGTACAATCCCATGATGACCTTTTCCTCATGATTTCGCAAATAAGTTTGAATAAGGAAAAGTTTTAAGTGTGTTTTTAAATTCATTTTTACTAATTAGACAATTTTCATTTGGATTTAACTGTCTGTAATAATAGGAATCCTGAAATGTTTGGGTACCCATAAAGCCCATAACTGGAGAATTTATAAAGAGCAGGATGGGTTTTTTAAACCTAAGTCCTGCAGGGAAAGTTAATAACTGGGGTCTTATGAAATACTAAAGGGTCTTACTACATTTGGGAAAGTGAGGTGGGAGGGAAGCAAAAAGAAGTAAATCCTAAACTGTGGCAGCAAAGAATGAAGAAGTTCCTGTTCCACCTGGAACACACTCCTCAGTTTAAGGTGGCCATCTTCCTATAGTCTACAACTGGGACCCTCTTTTAACACTTTCAATATAATTTGTTTTTATTTTCAGTCCCTTATATTTTATTCCATGCATTTAAATTTAGATGATTCTGAGGAAAGAAAAGCATTTGTAGTTTTCACCCTAAGTATGGGATGAAACTTTCTAAGGAAGGGGTTCCAGGACACCAAGACTATAAGAAGCTCAAGATGAAAACTGCCTTAGTAAACTCATGAGTTTAAATCCTGTGTCCTACGTGGAATCTCATTAAAGTGAATCTCTATCATCTCTACCAACCTGTCTCTTGTGCCTTGGATCTTCTAGGTTATTAGAAAGAAACTGGTCCGTAAAACTCTTGATATGATTAAGAAGATTGCTGAAGAGAAATACAACAAAACTTTTTGGAAAGAATTTGGCACGAACATGAAACTTGGGGTGATTGAAGACCATTCCAACCGTACTCGTCTTGCTAAACTGCTTAGGTTCCAATCCTCTTTTCATGAAAGTGACCTGACCAGTCTAGACCAATATGTGGAAAGGATGAAAGAGAAACAGGATAAAATCTATTTCATGGCTGGTGCCAGCAGAAAGGAGGTACGCATGCATGGAGATGAGAATTCAGGTTCATGATAGTTAACATAGTTGTACATTCATTGGGGGTGGGAGGGAGAAAACAGTACAGTATATACTCTAAAGCAACAGTTCTGTGGATTCTTAGAGGTCCCAAAGTCAAAAGGCTGTTTTCATAATACTAAGATGTCCTTTGCTGCTAAAGTGCCTCTCCCTTAAACAACTATTTATCTGTATAAGGTCAGATTTTCTTCATTTACTTAAATCCAAAAAAACCCCACAAGCTTGGATGAGAATCCATCTGTTTTCTATTAAACCAAACATTAGAGATATACAAAAATACATAAAAACAATGTCATTCTTTTCTATTTTTGTTTTACATTGGAAAATATAGTGTGGGTTTTCCTGTCAAAATATGTTAACATGTAATAATTATTATTTTTAGTGAATTAGCATTTCAAAATTTATTAATTTTTAAGTTCTGCCACAGTAAGCATTAATAGATAAAATCCGTATAACCAAAATTCTCAATAACTTGTGTAAAGGGGTCTGGAGACCAAAATTTGGGGGGAACTGCTGCTTTCATCTGAAGTCCATTGGCTTTACAGGCGGAATCATCCCCATTTGTTGAGAGGCTTCTGAAGAAGGGCTATGAAGTGATTTATCTGACAGAGCCTGTTGATGAGTACTGCATCCAGGCTCTTCCAGAGTTTGATGGAAAGAGATTCCAGAATGTTGCCAAGGAAGGAGTGAAATTTGACGAAAGTGAGAAAACCAAGGAAAACCGAGCTGCTGTGGAAAAGGAGTATGAGCCCCTGCTTGAGTGGATGAAGGACAAAGCTCTTAAGGACAAGGTAATCTCTTGAAAATGAGGGTTGTGGTATTGTAACAAATCTGGCCTCAGACACTTCCTAGCTGTGTGACCCTGGGCAAGTCACTTAACCCCAGTTGCCAAAAAAAAAAAAGTTATAAAAATTATATCCTTCCCAAAATGTTTCCCTGAACACTTTTGTCTGGAGCTATCCTTTGCTTCATTCCTCTGGTGGGGCGGCATCTCCTAGTCACCCTTTCCTTCACGTAGGGATTGTCAGTTTTGGCACCTTGCCCATTGTCTGGACCTGTGATTGTATTGATATAGGGAATTCCTGGTACAGGCAGCTGTGTGTAGCCACATCTTAATGCCTGGTATTGAATTACTCTAACTCGGTATCCACAAAATTCCACTAATTGGTATTTGGTTCATAATGGAATCCCATTTTCTTTCAAACTGCTTAGTAAATATGTTGTCACCTATGAGATTCTCACACTTGGCTTTTTTTCCCTTAAGATTGAGAAGGCTGTGATTTCCCAGCGCCTGACAGAGTCTCCATGTGCTCTTGTGGCCAGCCAGTATGGCTGGTCTGGCAACATGGAAAGAATCATGAAAGCTCAGGCTTACCAGACGGGCATGGATATTTCTGCAAAGTAAGCATTCCTTCACAGAGATTTCTGGGGTTTCTCGGGCTGTTAAGGTTAGGTTAAATGGACAGGGCATGCCTGAAATGGGCTAGATCTCCAGGCATATTTTTCCTGGGGGGAGCCAATAAGTTCATTGCTGCTATACTGGGCATCTAGTGAGACTTTTAGAAGTTTGGGAACAGCCACCTGCCCCTTTTGATTACCTAAACTGCAAATGTTAGAAATAATGCAGATTTGGTTTTTCTTCTTGCTTTTGTTTGCCCCTACCAAGATAATAAAGTGATTTCCCTTTTCTAGAGATAGCACTGTCTGGAGAGTAATAAAAATTTAATGGGCCCTGGGTGAAGTAGGAAGGGTGTTTATATAATTGTTTCCTGTATCTTTGACAGTTACTATGCCAGTCAGAAGAAAACACTTGAAATAAATCCTAGGCACCCACTTATCAAGGACATGCTCCGACGAGTTAAAGTAAGTATTGTTAAGGCTTTCTCTTCCTCAGTGTTCATTAGTGTTTTCTTATTAATGGTAATAAAATTTGTCTTTCCACATCAGGAAGATGAAGAGGACAAAACAGTTTTAGACCTTGCTGTAGTCCTGTTTGAAACAGCAACACTGAGATCAGGATACCTTCTACCGAACACCAAAGAATATGGCGATAGAATCGAAAGGATGCTTCGTTTAAGTTTGAACATTGATCCCGATGCAAAGGTTTGTCCTTTTTTTTCCTTCCTCCTCTCTTAAGTTAGCTGAATTTCAGCTCTCCTTCCTTAGTACACTGAGATTTTTTGACACTAATTGGGGTCAGATAGTTTGAGTTTTTGTAGTAAATGTATTTGTTTTTAATATACATTGCTTTATAAGTCATGTTGGGAGAGATTAAAAAAAAAAAAGAAAAAACAAAGAAGTGAACATATAACTATAAATGGTTTTAATTTCATTATCCAAAAATTGTCTGGTACAGTTATTTTGTATGTGTCTTTGGTAGTCATTCTGGTCAGAAAAGGAATTGCAGTTGTTGCATGTTCTTTTTAATGGAGATCAGTAAGAGAGATTCTTCATCCACTTAACATCTGGAGATTCTGCCTCACTTCAGCGAAAACCTATCAGAACTGTAGTTTTATGTGCATAAAACACATAGTATTTATTACAAAGGGACGTACTCATCAAAACAATTTCTTAGAAAATAAAAAGCAAAACCTTTTTCACAGACCCCGGGTTGTGGTCTCTCCACTGTGCCCAAGTTGGGCTCTGGTGCTGTCCTTTAGGGAGCATGTGGACAAAGTAGAATTCAGTTCAGGAGATGGTAGAGCAGCTCTAGCTCTTCTTCCTGTTCCAATTCTTCAAAAGTTAGTCATCCAAATATACTGTTTATACCTTGTGGTGCCTTACATGATAGTCTTTGTATTAAATGCTTCAAGCTGGATTTGAATTCCGGGCTCCCTGGATCCCGGCCCAGCACACAGAAGCCAAAAGGGCACTGGGTAGCAGAACAAGTGGAAAAGGGTTCAGGTTGTTCTTGATACCTGCTAATGTTTCTCTAAATTTGTCCCCAAGGTGGAAGAAGAGCCTGAAGAAGACCTGGAAGATGATACAACAGAAGACACGTCAGAAGATTCAAAACCAGAAGATGAAGAAGAAGTTGATATGGATGCTGAGGAAGAGGAAGAAGCAAAGAAAGTAGGTGCAGGGGAGAGCCACTGGTCCTAGTTGAGACTTGATGAGAGGGCTTTACTGTAGGTGGGCCTCAGACTGAGGCCTGTGCCAGAGGTGTGCAGCTGGGGAGAAGCCCTCATAAAGAGGGGGATCCTTGGTGTGAGACTAAAGGGTGACTAAGGATGCCAAGAAGAAACCCAAATGGAGGAAGCAGGAGGGGAAGTGAACCCAGGAAGGGGGACCGGCAGGACTGTGCTCAGGTCTGCACTGTCTGGGAAAGGCTTCATTGAGAGGGATGTTGTGGCCCAAGACTGGTCCTGCAATGGAAGATACAGGGGGCAGGGGAGAGAAGGTCACTTAGGCCAAATATCAGGTGAAAGGCTAGACCAGCCTGGAGGGTCTGTGGGAAATCCTCACTTGAGTTTGTTTTGTCCTAAAGGTAATAGGGAATTGGAGTAGGATACTCAATAATGTGGACAAATGGGGATGAGAGGGGAGAATCTTCTTGGGGCTAGGAGATGATAATGGGGGTTATGGTCATGAAAGCAAGTGACAAATGGCAGGTTTCAGCTGAAGCAACAAACTGGTGGCACCTATTGACAGTAGGACATGAGAATGTGAGGTTGAGAAAAGAACTTGGTTTAAAACTATTTAGTTTATGTAACAATTATAGTTATGACCCTATCTAAGAATATTTATTGTCAAAAGCTACAAAATGTCATTTCACAGCTGCCAACTTGATAAACTCTCAGTATTTTTACCCTAAGGAGAAAGAAATCTGTGCTGTTCAATGACACCTATATGATTCTAGCCAATGTGCTGAAACCTGAAACCATGTCTAGAACAACAAAAATGACTCAAGTTTTAAAATATTAGAAAGCTATTGTTTATGTAGCTACCTGACCTGAGTATGACATTTACTGTTTTGTCTTTACAGAAATCTCCAAGCGGAAAAGATGAATTATAACTCTCACCATTGGAATCCACTGTGTCCAGTGTAGAGAGAAAATGTGAATTTAAATTGTTCTGTTTGGGGAGGCTTGGGATATTTTTTTGTGTTTTTTTTGCCTTTTTTTTTTTTTTTTTAACCACCCCCCCCCCCCCACTGTAAAAATGTCAGGATTGTGGGTCACGAGAAGCAGGTTTTTGTTTTTGTTTTTGGGGTTTTTTTTAGTTGAAAATTTTTTTTAACATTCCTCATGAATGTAAATTTGTACTATTTAACTATTTGGTGTAAAATCTTGTCATGTGTACAAAAATAAAAAAATTCCCAAATATCATGCGTTTTTACTATCCACTCACATTATAAAGATAGCTGCATTTTTGGAAATTCTTGTCATTTTAAGAGTTTGATGCAAGTACCTATTAAGCAGTAGTGTATTTAGTTCAATTAATGCCTGTATATACTGGGCACTTATTAGTACTGGGAGCTCAAAAAATTAAATGAGATGAAAAGGATTATACTGTAAAATTTAAGAAAATCCAAAAGCCAACAAATTTTGATTTGGAGGAAATAGGGAAAAACAAATTGAGTTGTGACAATGGCACCAGGCATCCTTTAGAACAGGGCTTCAACTTTTTTCCCTTGAGAACCCTTTCCGCCAAAGAATTTTATGTGACCCCAGGTATATAAAATAGGTATACAAATAAAACACTGATAAATCATAATTTTGCAGCTCCCACATTCATTTGTGCAACCTCCTTTTTAAGAAGTTTTGCTTTAAAAAAAAAGATACCCTCTTTTTAAAATTGTGTACATTATTTTCCCCAGCTACATACAGAAACATTTTTGTTATATGTGTACACTCATTTTTTTTACATATTTCCTTATGAATCATTAGAAAAATCAGAACAAAAGGGAAAAATAGAAACCAGAAGAAAAAGGAGGAAAAAAAACCCATATAGCATGTGTTGATTTATTTTGTTTCCTTAGTTGTCTCTATTTGGATGACATTTTCCATCCAAAGATTTTTGGGATTGCCTTGGATCACTAAACTGAGATGAAGCAAGTCCATCATAGTAGATCATCACACAATCTTAGCTTTGGTATGCAATGTTTTCTGGTTCTTGTTTTGATCAGCATTAATTCACTTAATTTTCCAAGCCTTTCTAAAATGAGCCTGTTCGTTTATTATAGAACAATAATTGATTATTTTTACATACTATAGCCTATTGAGCCATTCTCTGATTGACAGGTGAGATATCCTTTAAAACGATTAAAAACAGTAAAATAGTATTCCATTGGCAGGGAGACATGTTAAGTTTGGCTTGGTGATTTCTAGGGGAACCAAAAATTGGAAATAGGCAAATGTGTTAGATAAAGTGTCAACCCTAGCCTTAGCTTTCTTAATAAATCTAGTACTTTTAGTATTTGATAAACATAAAAACAGGTTTGGGGAAAATAGCCCCCAAAAATGAATGGTAGTATGTAAAAAAATCAGATTTAGAGCCAATGCATTTAAAAAAAAAAAAAGAAACTGAGCATATGACCTAGATGTTAAAAGTTGAGAAACATGGAAATAACTATATTTGCAGAAAGCTTAAAGGGGAAACAAGGAGAAAAAATCTTTGCAGCTAATTTCTCTTGATAGGAAAAGAATAAGCTTTTTTTCCCCTTCGATTGATGAATGATTAGGGAGTTCTCAAGGGAAGAAAATACTATCCAAAGCCATATTGAAAAAATATTCCAAATCACTACATGTCAGAGAAATGTAAGTTGAATCTTAAGATTCTATCTCAAACCCACCAGAGTGGCAAAAATGATAAAGAAGATAATATATATTGGAAGGGCTTTAGGAAAGCAGGCACAATGATAAGACTTAATAGATCTGTGAATATGTATGACCATTCTGGAAAACATTTTAAAATCATTTGCAAAAAGATGTTAAAATAACAGTGAATGCCCTTTGACCACTCTACTATGCCTATTCCCTAAGAAAGAAGACCCTAGATGTACAAAAATACCACAGTCTGTTGTGGTGTAAAAAAAAGGAAACTAATTTATTAAGCACTGACTAAAAATGGTTTGTGGCCAGAAGAATATGGTAACATACCATTGTGTTATTAAAAAAAAAAAATTCTGATTTTATAAAGAGCTAAGAAGACAAATTAACTATTTGGTGTAAAATCTTGTCATGTGTACAAAAATAAAAAAATTCCCAAATATGTGTTTTTACTATCCACTCACTTGATAAAGACAGCTGAATTTTTGGAAATTCTTGTCATTTTAAAAGAGCTTGATCTTTTAAATAGCAATAGCAGAATCAAAACATTTTATATTACAATATAAAAATGAACGATTTTTCAGAGCATTTATAACCTGATGAAAATTGCAATGAACAGGGTTAGGAAAGCAATTGACAAAGACATAAAACGCTAAAAGCTATAACAAGAATGGTCACCATGAAACCATGATTCCAGAGGACCAATGATAAACCATGGAGTCCAAATGATGGATTTAAGTTGTATACAACTATAGAAGAAATTTGCTTGGCTTGACTATGAATATTTAGTAAAAGGAAAATTTTTCCCCCAGTAGGGGTAGGGGACAGGAGAAAATTAAATAGATTTCTGTGAAATTTTTTAATAGCAATATGAGGAGTGTATCTATTTTCATGAATACTACTTACTCTAAAGGACTTATGATGAAAAATGCTCTCCATACCCAGAGAAGAAACTGAATGTGTCCAAATACATTTTGAAGCATTCTCTCTCTCTCTCTCTCTCTCTCTCTCTCTCTCTCTCTCTCTCTCTCTCTCTCTCTCTCTCTCTCTCTCTCTCTCTCTCTCTCTCTCTCTCTCTCTCTCTGTTTGTCTGTCTGTCTCTCTCTCTCTGTCTCTCTCTCTCTGTGTGTCTCTCTGTCTCTCTCTGTCTCTCTCTGTCTGTCTCTCTGTCTCTCTCTGTCTCTGTCTCTGTCTCTCTCTCTCTGTCTCTCTCTGTCTCTGTCTCTGTCTGTCTCTCTCTCTCTGTCTCTGTCTCTGTCTCTCTCTCTCTGTGTCTCTGTGTCTCTGTCTCTGTCTCTGTCTCTCTCTTTCTCTCTCTCTCTCTCTCTCTCTCTCTCTCTCTCTCTCTCTCTCTCTCTCTCTCTCTCTCTCTCTTTCTCTCTCTCCCCTTTATTTTTCTTCAGGGTTTTGTTTTTGTTTGTTTGTTTAGAGTGAGAGATTTATCTTTTCTATCGCAACATAAATTTTATGGAAATGTTTTGCATAATTTCACAAGTGATTTCTCAACTGAGGGCTGGGAATAAGGGAGAGAATCTGAAATTTAAAAGTTTTAAAAACAAATGTAAAAATTTATTTTAAATGTAACTGGGAGGAAAATAGTAAATAAATAAATTTAAAATAAATGGGAGTTGCTTGAGGGAATAGTTTTTGTTTCTTTTCTGTATCCCCACCATTTAGCACAGTGCCCGACATATAGTGGGCACTTAATAAGTGCTTATTGAATGATATTGAGTTATAAGACCCAATACTTGTATTATGTCAACAGTAACAACTGTCCCAATTGGGATGAATCTTATTTTCATCCCGAATGAAAAGAATACATATATAAGAATAATAACTGCAGCAACAATATTTATAGAGGACTACTATGCATCAGGTCCTGTGCTAAGCTTACAAATATCTAATTTGACCCTCATAAGAACCCTGTGATGTGGGTGCTGTTACCCTCATTTTACAGATGAGGCCCTTGGATATAAGGTGATTTATAAGTTCTTAGGTTTAAAAGTCTGGCTAGTCCAATTCCTTCCTTTCACTAAAAGGGAAACTGAGGTAATACATGATCCTAGAGACATCTCTAGATCCCTTGCACCATAAAAACCTCCAAGAGCTTTTACTACTTCAAGACAGAGGAGCTAAGTAAGACCTCCCTCCCACTTCCCCACTTGAGGGGTCTCCATCCTCAAGACATGACAGTGCTTCCCCTAAAACAGAAAACCTGTGACATCCTCTGACCAGGGAAATGGGTGAATTAATAAGAATGTTCTGCTCCTATTTATAGGACAATGAAGAAGTTATGGTTGTCCCATCACAAGAGTAGACAATGAGCCCACAGCTCATTAAAGGCTCTCACAGGAATCTGCTATCTAACCACTTCCCCTGTGACCTCAGTATTGTTCTAATGGTCTGATTAAAATAATTCATCCAAGGGGAATTTTAAAATAGCAGCTATTTAACCCAAGAGAATTTCTTCTTGGTAGAATATAGCCCTGAGATATTTCTAAGAAAAATGGCCTTCTGGAGATCCCTATTTATCATTTAAAGTTCAACACTCTTACCTCCCTCCATTATCCATCAGACCACTAAAGTGATTTTCCAATGATGTCACCCCTTACCTCCCTAGTGGCTCCTTGTCACCTCTAGGATCAAATACAAAATTCTCTTTGGGGCATTCAAATCCTTTCACCCTGGAGCTCCTCCTCCCTTTCCAGCCTTCTCACAACTGAATCCCCTACACATTCTTTTGATGGCCTCCTCAAACAAGACACTGCACCTTTAGGTTCCAGGCATTTTCTTTGGTTAGTCCCCCTCTCCCTCTTCATCTTTGCCTTCCTTCAAGTCCCAGCTAAACTCCTGCCTTCTTGAGGTTTACTGGCTAGATTTCTTTCTTAAGGATCATGCCTTATTCTCAAATCACTCTGGCTTTCCTCAATTGGCCAACCATAAATCACAGGCTAAGCCCCAGTTGGTCATTGTTTGGGTCCTGATTGACTAAGAGTAAATGCAAATAGTAACCTGTCTTTCTTGATTACCTCCAACTCATTGTCTATAGCTTTTTTTGTATATAACTGGTTACTTTAAATCTCCCTTATTAAGACTTAAGCTTTTGGGGGCTAAGAATGCCTTTTGCAGTTTTTTTTTTTTTGTATCCCCAGTGCTTCACCCAGAGTAGACATATATTAACATTGACTGACAAATAGCCAACATTTATTTAGCACTTGAAAGTTTACAAAGCACTCCTCTGTATTAATTTTTCACAGAGGTAGAAGCCATTATCATTCCAATTTGGTGGAAACAGTATTTATTTACTCTAGAGTATATGCACTTAGCAGGGACAGTTGGTATTAAAGTGGATGGAGGAGTCAGGAAGACCTGAATCCAAAACTTGCTATACAAAAAAAAGAGGTAAACTTGGGCTTTTCTGACTCAAAGCCTCCCCAATTTACCAGCCAGCTGTTTTTCCAATAGAATTCCATTCTTGTACTGCTGTTCAGCTATGTGAAAAAGGAAAAAAAACAAAAACAAAAACAAACAAAAAAACCTGACACTGTAATACCCCAAGAAAGGAAGGTATGGTGTAAGAAAAGCAAATCTTAGAACCAAATCTTTGTCTCTCTATGCTTGACACTGGTCAGGCCAAGTGGTAATAAGAGTTAAAATAACATACTCTTGGTAATAAGAATTAACATTAACTTTTCAAAAATTAATTTTTTTTTAATAATTAAGTTTTAAAATTGGAAACTGAGTGGATGTCCATCAATTGGAGAATTTCTGAATAAGAACATTCATATATCATAATGATGGGGTACATGAATGTAATAGAATATTATTGTTCTATAAGAAATGATCAACAATGTGATTTCAGAGAGGCCTGGAGAGACTGACATGAACCTGATCTAAAGTGAAATGAGCAGAATCAGGAGATTATACATGGTAATAAGATTATATGATGATCAATTCTGATAGATGTGGCTCTCTTCAACAATGAAATGATTCAGACCAGTTCCAATGATCTTGTGACAAAGGTCATCTACACCAGAGAGGACTATGGGAACTGAATGTGGATCACAACATAGCATTTTCACTTTTTGTTGTTTGTTCAAATTTTGTTTTCTTCCTCATTTTTCCTTTTTTGATTTTTCTTGTGCAGTGTTAGGACTATTAGGTGAGAACTCAGGTTGTCTGGACAATGACAAGGTGAGAATTCAGGTTGTTAGGTAAGAACTCAAGTTGACTTGATTAGAGGAGCAAGTCAATCTGAGTTCTCACCTAACAACCTGAATTCTCACCTTGTCATTGTCCAGACAACCTGAGTTCTCACCTAGTAATCCTAACAGTGCAGCAACATAATTGTCTATTTTGAGCTTAACATATATCTTTACCATGTTTAACATATAATGGATTACTTGATATATAGGGAAGGGAGTGAGGGGAAAGGGGAAAAATTGGAATATAAGGTTTAGCAAGAGTTAATAATGCTGAACAATTATCTGTGCATGTTTTAAAAAGCTTTAATAAAAAGTTCTTAGAAAAATAAGTTGTCATACTTTAACATATTTAACATGTATTGGTCAACCTGCCATCTGGGGGAAGGGGTGGGGAGAAGGAAGGGAAAATTGGAACAAAAGGTTTTGCAATTGTCAATTCTGGGAAAATTATCTATGCATAAAATTTTTGTCAAAATTAAATAAAATTTTAAAAAATAATAAAGTGACATTTTATGTTCAATGCAAAAAAAAAAAAAAAAAAGGAAAAGTGAAAGGACCCATGACCTCCTTTCATGGGCCTCCCCATAATTTCAGTTTTTCAAGTTTTCAACCTCAATTCTTCACACACTCTTATCCCCCACAATCTAACTGGCTGCAAAAAGCCTTGCTGACACTACCTCCTCACCAGCCACCTTTTACTGACTCCTCAAGCCAGAGCAGCTAAAATATCGAAGAGGTCTCTTGGTCGTCAGGCTCCATTCTCTCCCCTCTCCATTGCATCCTCCATTCAGCTGCCAAAGTGATCTTTGTAAAGTCCCTACCTGCCCATGCTGCTGTGCTCCAGAAACTTCAATGTCTTCTCGTTGCTAATGAGATAAAGTACAAATTCCTGTTTGCCAGCCTAAGCTTTTTGCAATCTAACTAGTTAACAGGGGCAGTGCCCTGATATCCAGGAAATATTGAGTCAGAAGGTCTTCTGCCAGTTGCATAAGTGCTCTACACAGAATCCATTAAAAAAACAAAAACAATGAGTAAACAAGAGATTGAATGATGATGGGTTGCAATCTGCACCAATGAAGGGGCTATCTCATCAAAAGTTCATGACTATACTCCTGTACTAAAATAATTTATAAAGGGCTTTCTGAGTTATCTCATTTGTCCCATCACCCAGTGAGGTAAATGCTACTGTCATCTTCACTTTACAGATAAAGAAATTGAGATTGAGAGATTAAGTAATAACTACTCAATACATACATTCCTCTTTTTGTTCTCTGTATATTGAAATGTTTGTTGATTTAAGTTCATAATCAAAAAAGAAATTCTTTTACAAAATCAACACTAAGAAGTCGATACAAGAGTTTTAATTCCAAGTGGTTTACATGTAATTTACAACATACCCAGGACCAAATGAAATAGCTCCCACACTACATTACAAAGCCTGAGGAGAGTTCACTCAAACAATTCTAAGATCACGCTTGTCAAACCATAATTATGGCTGAATTTATTAAGGTTCCTGGAGTATCCCTAGTGCATCTGGACAAGCAAAATGACTGTCTGTAAACATAAAAAGGGAGTAGAAGTCCTCGAGGACAACGCTGACGCTTCAGATCACTGCTGCTGGGAAATCTGATCTTGCTCTTCTTTGGCTTTCAGCCCCAGAAGCTCTGTTTTGAGTTCACCCCGTTTCGGGGGGATTTCGGGGATACTCTGAAAAAAAACCATAGACATCAATGCCGAGCTTCAGATTACAAAGACAATGCTTTGTGCGTATCACGGACACCCAGAGATTAGTACCAGAGATTAGTACAGTGGCTAGCACATAGTAGGGGTTTAATAAAGGTTGGTTGTCTCTCCCTTTAGACTGGGGAGCTCCTTGACAGTTGGGGATTTTTTTGGATCCCCAGTACTGGGCACATAGTAGGTATTTCATAAATGCTTTTTGACAGACTTTTATATACCACCTCATCAGCGCCAAGGGTTTAGAAGGTGATTTTTAAAAATGAATTGGGCAGGGGAGCCTCACTCACCAGATCAGGTAGATAGTACCTGTGCACCACTTCGGCCCCCGCCAGCATGGCCGCCATGCTGGCTGCCACCATTTTCAGGTATGCGGGCCACGATGTGCCAGCGGGCATATCAAGATGGGGGAGCTGGGGCCCTTGAGGGCTGGAACCTGCAGAAATAATAAACAGTAAGATGCAAACCACTGGGGTCTTGACCTGTACTCACTTTCTATCAGTCCAACAATTAATAATCAGGCAGTAAGAGCCTACTAAGTGCTAAGTACAGAGTTAAGTAACGGATGCTTGCCAGAATTACGCGCCCGTTGGTTTTTGGAACGCAGCTGAGGGTGGGGGGGGGGTGGGCTGGAAGGTCAAGGTCAGCCCAACTGCCTTCAGGGCTCGCTTCCACAGCCTTTCCCAGGCCCCCTGCCAGGCTGTCAGTAACGTGTGTTCTAGTTTAAACCCGCAACTCACAAGCAAAACCTCGAGACCAGCTGCGCACCAAGCTGGAGCCAGAGCAGCAGCGCGCGCTCCCTGGGCAGTAGGTCTGGGGCTACGTGCGCACCCCCGAGGCGTCAGTCCTGGCAGGAGGTCCCGGGGCTGCGCGAGCACCTTCACTGGGACTCGGTGCAGCCGGTGCAAGCCCGGGCCGGGGCTGCGCACGCGATCACTTAACTGTCAGCCCCGCGCGCGCCCGGTCTATAGGAGGCGTACCAGGGCAACGAGTAGCCTGCCCCAAGCCAGGGTTCCCCAGGCCCCGAAGAGCGCCAGGCCGCTAGAA
Source organism: Sminthopsis crassicaudata (assembly GCF_048593235.1). Taxonomy (NCBI): domain Eukaryota; kingdom Metazoa; phylum Chordata; class Mammalia; order Dasyuromorphia; family Dasyuridae; genus Sminthopsis; species Sminthopsis crassicaudata. The sequence continues at coordinate 290,801,237 of NC_133621.1, forward strand.
TCGCAATCAGGGGCGGGCCCAGCGGCTGCTGCTTCCGCTTCCGCCTAGATGGACACACACGTGGACCACACCCCCGCAGGAAAACCGCGGCCTGAGCTGGCGGCTCTGTGGGGGATTTGGACACATCCCCTCCCCCTGGCGCTTTTCTAGTATTCAATCCTTTTCAGTTGTGCCCACCTCTTCGGGACCCCATTTGGGGCTCTGTCGGCAATGTCACTGGGGCGGTTTGCCATTTCTTTGGACAGATAAGTAAACTGAGGCAAATGGGCTTAAGTGACATGCCCAGGGACACACAGTAAGTGTCTTGAGACTAAATCTGAAATGAGACCTTCCTGACTCCAGGCCTGGCGCGCTAATACCCCATCTTATTTATAAATATATATAATATAATAAACTTATAAATATATAAATATAATAAACTTATTTAACCGTCCACCCGTCTTCTTCTGAAGCCCTTCCACAAGAGTGGCGATCCCACAATAATTTAACCCCAAATTGCATTTTTGACACTTCTACCCATGCTCCTTACTCTGCCTTCAGAGGCCACAAGCGTGGCTACGGGGCTGTCCTCCAGGCTAAATATTCCCCCGCCTCCACACACACACACTCCTTCAGCTGACTGTAGAGGTCCTCCACAATCCGCCCTACCCAATTTTTTTTATTGGAGTTAAGTGACTTGCCCAGGGTCACACAGCCAGGAGGTGTTAAGTGTCTGAGGCCAGAGTTGATGGCTTCTGGGATGGTGCTCTATTCACTACACCAACTAGCTGCCCCTGCCCTGCCCATTTCTTGTCACTTTCTGATGTAGCAATAGATCCTTGAGCTGAGCTCCTTAGAACAAAAAGCCTATTTGTTTAATACTCTGGTGCCTAGTGGAAAGTGATTAATCACAGCTCCCAGCAGGATGCAGGAGCAAAACTGGAAACTTTGGGAAAAGACAGAGATCCTGGTCTTCTGGCTCCCAGCTTCCAGAAAAGGACTGTTTGATTCCAGTCTCCTCAGGTCCCCAAAGAAAGAGAACGATCCTTGGAAGAAGACCTAGCTCTTTAATCCCATCCCCGTCTCCAGCTTGCCAGACGGGAGGCTTTTTGGAAATTTCCTGTTGATTTCTATCTCTTGGTTGAGCTAAGATGTCTCATTTCCATTGAGAAGGCTTGTTCACTGTCTATATCGTCGGCTGTGTTCTCACCTGCATAAATCCCATGATTTTTGTTTGTTATTGACTTGAATAAATGGGTTTACTTGCTGTTTGCTACATATGGCTTTTGTGAAATTGGCATTTGGTGGGGAATCAAGCCTTCGATATAGAGTTTGAAACACTCCCCAGTTATGCGATGGTAATTAGGAGGTCAGCTTGAAATTAAACATTTTCTCTGGGGCAACAATATTTAGATGGAGCATGTACATAAAATTCTAGCCTAGACCAACAATATTTAAATGGAGGATATATATATATAATTCTAGCCTAGACCATATTTATTTATTTATTTATTTATTTATTCATTTATATGTAGATATAGATATAAAATTCTAGCCTAGAATTCTTTCTCTGAAGACAACAAATTGGCCAGCCTATGGCCCCAAGAAACTTCCTGCTTTCCTTCTTGGTAGAAATCAAAGTCTCCTTTGATTGTTTTTACCATTCATTAAAAAAAAAAAAAAAATCCAAATTCTCCAGTGTATCAATTACACATATGAAATCATTAGAAAAATGGGGGAAGACTCTAGAGATATCTGTTTACACTTTTCTTGAAGCTATTTTAGACAAATCCATGACTACACATATAACCAATGGGTGTAAACATAACACAAAATTATGTGATAAAATGGTAAACATGAAGAAAACCTTGAGTTCACATCCTATATCAAACATATACTAGCTGTGTGACCCAAGGCACATTACTTAACTTCATTCAGCCTCAATTTCCTTATTTGTAAAATGAGGATTATAAGAGCATCTAATTGCTCTTGTTTGTTGTGAAGATCAAATGAAATAACATGTGAAGTATATTATAAACCTTAAAACATTGTAAAAATGCTATTTTCCCCCACAGATAAACATAGTACTCCAAATGTAGCAAAATGCAGAGTATTACTTTCTTATTCTTGGAATAGATTTTTGGCTGTCACATCTCACTGATGACTCATATTAAACGTACGATTCACTAGAACACTAGACTCTTAAAAAAATACACACACACACACAGACACACACACTGCTCCCTTACAGCATCTTCCCTATCCTGTACTTATGAAATTGATTTTATGCCTTAATTTATCCCTATGAATTCCATTTTAGGAGATTCAGCCCAGATTGCTAGCCTGCCATCATCGGATTCTGACTCTGTTATGCATTCCAGTTCTCTGTAATTTACTAATCTGACGCATCTATCATCTATGTCTTTATGCAAATCATTAAGAAAAAAATGTTAAAACAAGATAAGATCAGGCATAGAATTCTGGAACAAACCTATGCACAAGTAAAGAAAGAACCACTACTCTGAGGCTGGCCATTCAATTAATTCTAAATCCATCAAAATGCATTATTTAATCTACATCTTCCCATCTTCTCCATAGAAACAGTATGAGATACATCATTAAATGTTTTGCTGATTTCGTATATGTAATTGATGCATTGCCTGCCTTTTCAAAGGGTGGGAGAGGGGATGGAGGAAGAGAGGATTTGGAATTAAAAAAAAAAAAAATTAAATGAATGGCAAAAATAAATGAAAAACCCAACAAATTCTTTGTCAAAGACGAGGTAAACTATAGCCGTGCATTGTCTTGCTCAACTGGTCTTGTAAGCTGTCAAAAAGAACATAGTTCAGGCTGGAATGACCTGTTCTGGATGACGCCATGCCTGTGAGAATTCCTCCTTTCTGCAGGACCTTTCTCGTTTCCCCGACAGTGGCACTAATTAACATTTTATTTATTATTGTTGTTAAGCCTCCTCACCAGTAAAATGACCGTTTTGGATTAGACATCCTCTTTAATGACCCTTCCAGCTCTTTCTTCCCATATTCATCTTCTGGGGACCTGTTTCTTCCCTATTAACTGATACGGTACGGTATATAGTGCTTTGCGCGATTTTAATTTAATTTATTTTTAATTTGGCATCGGCGAATTAGAAATTTAGCCGTAATACTTTAGATTATACCACTGCATGATACTAGCGGTTCCAAATACCCCAGTTTGCTCAGACTGCGTAGGCGCGCCCCGGGAGGGCTAGGTAACCAGGGCAACCAATCTCTGCTAGGATCCCACCTCTTGGCCCCGAGCAAACAGGTTCCTCACAGAGCTGCGGAGAGACGCTGACGTCACGCCCTTCCTCCTCTCTCCCCCTCCCTTTCCTTTTTCTCTTTCCCGAAAGCCCTTGAGGCAAAGCTACTGGGCAGACTATTTCAGCCCAGTTAGCCGATTGGCCAGCTCCTCGCACCACGTGCAAGACAAGGCGCTCGCGGATTGGCTGCTGGGTGCCGGAAGGAAGGATTAAAGAGTTTGACGGCGGCGGAGGGGAGGGAAAAAGAGAGGAGGTGGGACTCTCGGAGGCGGAGTAGAAGCTGAGGGTTCTCTGCTGAGCTTGTCGTCTTCTTCAATCCATCCATCCATCCGTCCATCCAGCTCTCCGTCCGTCCCGGCCTGTGACGGTCCCCTCCGGCTCGGCAGGGAAACACCAGCTCTTTGATCGAGAGGGCACCGTCGATCGGAAGGGCGGCGGGGAATGGAAGCCGACGACCCGAGCAGGTACGTCTCACGGCTTGGCGACTGAAGGGCTACTGCCCCCCACTCTCCAGCCCATACTACCCCCCCACCTCTCTCCCTCCCCCTCCCCTTTGTGGGCGCATGCGTATGAGAACTTTAAATGCCCCTCATCCTGGTACAAAGGCGGAGGCCGCGCGCGTGCGCAGACTCCTAGCCTTCCCTCTGGAACGTTGGAGTCTGGTCCCTTCCCCCCACATGCCCGCCCCCGCTTTTTTTTTCTCCTTTGGCCAGTTTTTATTAAAGCACCTATTGGGTGTTAGCCTCCATATTAAGCTCTGGAGAATGCGCAGACGAAATAAAGCTCGTGCAAAGACCTTCCCCACCCCCCTACGCCCCGATGCCTTCCCTCCGTGATTACTTGCAGTATCTCTAATATGTGCGTGTTGTCTCCCCATTAGACTCCAGGCTCTTTGAGGGCAGGTAGCAGTTTTGCGTTTCTTTGTGTCTCCAGCTCTTAGCGCAGTGCCCGGTACGTAGTTTTTCTAAAAAATCAAATTTAAGCCTCTAAATTAAGTTAAGCGTTTATATTCAATCTAAACTTAAATTTTAAAATTTATTTTAGCTTAAGCTTTTAAATTTAACTTTAGCCTTTTAAGTTCAATTTAAGTTTATCCTTAAATTTAACATAAGCTTTAAATATAAGACTCTAAAATTAATTTAATTAATTTTTTTAATATTAAATTTTAATTGAAGACAGCTAGGTGGCTCAGTGGGTCTGCAGGTGGGAAGATCTGGGTTCAGATGTGGTCTCTGACCCTGGGCAAGTCACTTAACCTTACTCACTGGAGAAGAAAATGCCAAACCACTTTGCCAAGAAAATTCCATGGATCGTATGGTCCATAGGGTCTCGAAGAGTCCGACAAGACTAAAACAAGAAGAAAATGTTAAATTTGATTTAATCTTAAAAATGATTATTGACCCAAAATAGTCCTTGCTCACCTATCTCTGGTTGTTCCAGATTTTTAACTAAGGAGAGTGGATAATAGCATCTACTTTATTAGGTGTAACTAGGAGAATCTTGGGAGAAATCAAATAATGGTTGTTCTAAAGGCCTTGGTGCTGCTTTAAATTTTAGTTGCTTAAAGCCTAAAAAGCTTGGAGCTATATTAAGGATTTTGGAACACCTTGAGTGAAAAGCACTTTGCAGACTTTAAAACATACAATTGCTAGCCTGGTAGAGATTAGAAAGGACCTGTGATCTTATTGTTAGTGGATTAGTAAACTGCCACCACCTAAGGCTCCCTGCAGCTTAAATTTCAAGTCTTTAGATAGTTGCCTGAGGATATTTACAACTTAACTGGCTCCCTTGGGACTTGACACCTTTATTGTTTTGAGATTGAATTTGAAACCCACTCTCACTGGAAGCTGGAGCCTTAAGTACTTCATCTTGTGCCTTGTGGGTGGGTATACAAGTAATAGATGAGAATATAGAAGATCCCTGGTTTTAGTTCTTGAGTGGTTTGAGTCTTGGCTGACTCTCTGTGGCCCCATTTGGGTTTTTCTTGACAAAGATACTGGAGTGATTTTCCATCTGTAGTTCATTTTACAGAGGAAACTGAGGTGAACAGGGTTAAATGACTTGTCCAGGGTCTCACATCTAGTAAGTAAATGAGGCTACATTTGAATTGGGGTTTTCCTGATCTAGGCCTGGTACTCTATCCACTTAACCACCTAGCTGCCCCACTCTTGATCTAAATGCCTGCCACTATACAAAGCGTTTGGGATTACAGTTAAGTGGGAGGAGGAGGTATTCAACCCCCTCTATTATTCTGTCCACTTAACACTGGCCTCCTTTCAATTTCCTGAAACTCCAACTTTTGCTTTTTGGCATTTTCCCTGGCTGCCCCTCCTGCATTAAACACTCTCCTTGCTGTGCCTCCCCAAAATGCCAGCCAGTAATTCTCACCTTCCATAGCAAGCCCTTTTAATTCTAGTTCCTTTCCTTTCCTTTGTAAATTATTAATGATTTATCCTGTACATGGCCTGAGTTATATATGAATATATATATAGGCACTTAATGGATGCTTAGTAAATCCTTATTTACTGATCAGGAAAGTACTTCCACAGGTGTCTTCAAAGCTTTTAACAAAGAAAACCACATTAGGACTCTGGGAACACGATGTTTTAGATAAAAGATGGCTCATAAGATGATCCTTGAAGGGAGGGAAGGAGGGAGGGCACCCCAGACAAAGGCCCAGCAGAGTTGGAGTGTTGGATCCAGACTATACTGTAGAGTGGGGAGAAGGGAGTGGTGTTTCATCAACCTGGAAAGATTGGGGCCAGATTGGGAAGGGACTGAAGTGTCCTACAAAGCAGTTTGGGCATGGTCAGTCCTCCTGCTTTACAAATAGCCTAGAATCATTGCTTTATTACAGACAGGAGACATAAAGAATATCACAAGAGAACTCTAGCTCTAGAGATGCAGGGGACTTCAGAAGTCATCCAGTCCAATCCTCTCATTATACAGTTGTATAAACCAAGGCTCAGATACTTTGACTTATTTTGCTTTCATGCAAGTGGTAAATAACAGAGACAGTATTTGAACCTAGTACTAGCATTGTTTCCAGGGTGAGTTGCAGCTCTATTCCTTAATAACTATTTGCCCAGGACAGAACTTCCCCCGACCCATCATTCATTCCTGCCAACTCTGATGGATTATTGTGAGGAAAGGCAACAGAAATTTGAGTGTCTGTAGTAGATGCAAATGTTCTGGGTTGGTTGTACTGGGATTTTTGTGTTAGAGCTGTTTGATAGTAATAACATTCAATGGGTTTTCTCTGATGCTTTAGTTTAGAAACCATCTTCATTTTCTTCTTCAGTGCATACTCATCCTGCATGACTTTTATCTGTTCTACCATCAATCTTTTTTTAAAAATAAGTTTTTATTGAAATTTTCTGTTTCTCATTTCCCCATAGCTATCTTATATTTCTTCTCTCTCCCAGAGATCCATCCCATATGACAAATATTTCAGATATATTGAAAAAGGCCAAAAATGTGTAAAAAAAACCTGTTCTCCTACCTCCATAGAGGGATAGGTTGGAGGGGTGAAGAGAAGTCCTGCTCCGATCTTTAATTTTGTTACATTTAGTTTTGATTTTTTTGACATGCGGTCATCTGTCGAAGTTACTGGGTAGATTGTTTTCTTGGCTCTGCTTATTTCAATCTATATCAGTTCATTAATAATCTTTTCTTGGTTCTCTGCTTGCATCATACACATCATTTCTTGCAACACAGTAATCTTCCATTACATTCACCACAATTTGTTTAGCTCTTCCCAAATTGATGGATATCTGCTTTGTTTCCATTTCTTAGCTTTCACAAAAAGTGCAATAAATATTTTGGAATAGATGGGGATTTTTTTTCTTATGAGTGATTTCTTGGTGTTTAAGCCAATTTAAGGAATTTCAAAAGGTATGGACCTTTTAGTCACTTTATTTGCATAATTCCAAATTGTTTAATTCCCATAATTTCCATAATTCCAAATTGTCAGAACCATTTCACAGCTCCACCAAAAATATATTAAAGTATGGGGTAAAACCTCAGTTATTTTGATGTGCATTTCTCTTATAATTAGTGATTTGGAGCATTCTTTCAGGTAGTTGTGAATACTTTGCAGTTCTCCTTTTGAGGGCTGTTTGGTTATATATTTTTTGACTATTGGGGAATGGACATTAAACTTTTTTATATTCATGCAAGTTAATTATTTTCTGTCTTAGATACCAAGATTCTATCAGAGAAATTTGTCACAAAGAATTTTTCTCATTCAGCCACTTCTGAATGCATTCACGTCTGTGCAGAAGCTTTTCAGTTTCAACTAATCAAAGTTATCTGTTTTATCTTTTGTCATTGCCTCTATCTCTTGTTTGGTTAAGAATACAAATCTTACCCATAACTGTGACAGATCCATAAATGTTTTATAAGGTCTCCGACCAATAGATGATATTTCTCTAGATCTCTAAACATTGTGTGGCGGTCAGTGCTGCTTGTGGCTTGTGAGATGGTGGTCCCTCTCTCTTGCTGAATGATTGGTTCAGGCTCTCCTATTTTCCTGTCCTGCATCTTTCTGGGGACATTTCTGTACCTTACTTCTCTTATCTACTTGATTAGTTGGTGATATTTGACGATCTGCCTATGCCCACTGTTCATTTCTTTGCATTTCCTATTCTCTCTCAGAGATGCTACCCAATGATGTAGAAATTGTGCCTAAAGAACACAGATAGGAGAAGCAGTTGGAGTAAATGAAGTGGACATTGAGGAATTCTTAAGAAAAAGTTTAAGATTAATTCTTATATCTGGAAGAGAAGTGGCTGTCAAAGTTTGGGGGGTGTAGGTGTCTCTTATTGCCAAAAGGTGATCTAGAGAATTTAATAACTAGTGACCCATCTGCCTTTCAGTATTCTCCACAAAGAGAAAACCTCTTCCTGGTGGGATTTCCTACCTGGTTTACCAGCAGTCCTGAGTTTGCTGACATCTACTGAATATTTATATCCTATTCCTTACCACAGATGATTGAAGCAGTGTGATGCAGTGGGGAAAGGACTGTATTTGGAGTTATAGTATCTGATTTCAATCCACCTCCAATATTTATTAGCTTTTTGATCATGGGCAAATTACTTACTGTCGCTGAGCCTCAGTTTTCTAATCTGTAAATTGAAAGGATTGGAGTAGGTGATTTCTAAAAAGCTTGGAAGCCTATCTAGGGTCAAATAAAATAGCACCATCATCTTATTGTCCATCTTCCATTAATGTTGTACTCAGCTGCCTCATTTTGGCCTAGACATAATCCCCAGTTCTCTGAAACTGAACCTTTGGATTATGAGTTGTAGGGGATCCTGTGAAGTTGGAAAGAATTTTGAGTATGATCTAGTAATATACTTTGTGTAAGTACCTTAGGAAATCCAGAGTTTAGATGAGAAAGTTAAGATTTAGAGATAGGTGGTAATAAGGAGCAGATCCAAGGACTGAATGAAGAAATGTACTTATATGCATCTCATATAGAACTATAAAATATTAGTGCTGGAAAAGCTTTTGGAGCCTGGCTATTCCAAACCTTTTTATTTCATCAATAAGTCAGCAGAGATCTCCTGTTAAGTGATGTGCCACAACCAGATAGTGATAGAACTGGAACAAAATCCATCTTTCCTTACTCCTATCCAATTGCGTTTTTCCAATACACTGAGATTTACTGTTCAGGATGTTGTCATGGAAGTCAAAGAATATTCAATTATATTTGGTATACTTGCTCAGCTCTTAAAATTTTAACTCTTTCACTTAAAGTTTAAACTTTTAGAGAATTTTTCAAAATTGGTTTTGAAAGCAAGGCTTGTAATGCTAAGAACTTAATCTATAATTTATAGAAAACTGAATTCAGGACTTCATTGCTAGGTATGGGTTAAATCATATAGCTTTGTTAACTTAGAATTTCAGGAATTCTTCTCTTAATTATTGAAGTTCAGTTAACAGTAGTATCTGCTTATTTCCTCCAAATGAAAACTATACAGTGCTTATATTGAAGCACTTGCACTGGTATATATAAAAATATCATTTATGATATATATATGACATAATGACTAATTGAAAAAGGAGTAATGTAACCCAGACAGTAGTCAGTTATGGCCCCTTTCATGTCAGAGAGAGGGTAGGGGAACTACTACAACAGAAGGTTGTATTCACTGTCAGATGAAGTCACTATTGTATAACGCTTTATAATGTTTTTTCTTTGTCACAAATTAGGATTCAATCTGAAGGTGAGAATAAAATAACTGATATAAAGACCAAAAGGCCTAAATAAAATATATTTAAAATAAAATAATGAATGAGAAATATATTGGAAACTAACGGTAATATTTAAAATTTTTATCTTTAAATTTCTTGAACCCAGCCTTTTTGTTTAATGTCATATAGTTAATAGAAGTTAGGAAGGCATCAGTTGAAAATAATTTTGTAGTGAATTCTTTTGCAAAAATTAATAATTTAATAATATGAATAATTACTTCTTATTAAATCATTCTTAAGTTTGAATTTTCATTTTTCAGGTTGTCCTAAATGGGGCATACCTGTGCCAGTAACCTGCAAGAACAAATTGGGATGTTTTGAGGGAACAATGGTAATTCCTTTCCAAGGTTTTACCCTCAGTGATTATAAATACATTTTAAACATCTCTTGTTTAATAAACATCAGTTCACTGTCAGGTTTTTTTCTTTTTTTTTCTTCAGATTCAGCCTTCAAAAGTCTTAGCCACTAGAAAACCAGTCTTGAAGTTTAGGTGTGCTATTGTCACCACACAGTTGAACAGCTAAGCCTAGGAGAGCTAGCAGCAATTCTTAAATATTTCCTTTTTTTTTTTTTTTTAAACAGGGCTTTTTAATCACTTATACAGAACATATTGATAATAAAAAAAGTTAATGTTTGTGTAGAGACTAACCTATAACAGTGTTACATCACTTATCAGAACTTTTTTTCTGCTAGTATGATTAAATATTGAAATTGATTGAATGTTGCGGTTATAGATATCTTTAACATTATGGTAGTTACTCAGATCTGCCTTGAAATGTAAATGTCTCTTTCTTTGAAGTCTGTGGCTATTGTTAACTTTTTGGGTCTTTCTAGCTGTGGGATTCTGTGATATTTCTAGACCATCTCCATATTCCTCAAGTATTCTTATTGAAACATATGTAAATTCTGGATATGAAATGGCATGCTAAGGTCTCATTTTACAACTTCATATTTAATGAAACAGTTTGTAACATTATAATGAAAGCATATTCTCTTACTCTCTTTAAGATATTATTTTGAGCAATTTCAAGCATTTTACCAGTTTCCGTATTATCCAATGATGGCTGCACCTCCCACCATGGAGTTTATGAATGAACAACCAGCTCTGCCAGAAATCCCACTCCCAACCTTTGAGCCGGAACCTATTCAAGGTAATTTTGGAATTAATTAAGTAAGATTTTAATTAATCAGTCTTTTTTATTTCTAGAAAACATGTAATTAATTGCTCTTTATAGGTGTTCTTCACTCTGTCTATCTTTCCTTTAGACTTCACCCTTCAATTTTTCATGCAAGTCTTTCCATGTTTTTTCTAAAATAGCTAGCCATCATTTTTTATAGCACAATAATATTCCATCACAATTATATGTGACAACTTGTTCAATCATTCAAGCATTCCTTCATTTTCCAGCTCTTTGCCATCAGGGAGAGCTGCTATAGATATATTTTTTTTCCTTTTTCCCTAATCTCCTTGGGAAACAGACCTAATTAGTGGTATTGCTGGGTCAGTCCATATAGATTTATAACTCTTTGGGCATAATTGCAGATTGTTCTCCAAAATGGTCAGATCTGTTTAGAGTTTCACTAACAATAAAATTAGTGTCTCAATTTTTCCAAATCCCCTCCAACATTTTATTTTATCCAATCTGAAAGATGTAAGATAATGTCTAAAAGTTGTTTTCATTTGCATTTCTCTAATCAGTAGTGCTTTAGGATATTTGTTAATATGACTAACTATAGTTTAAATTTTTTCATTGAAAAACTGCCTCTTCATCTACATTGATCATTTATCAACTGAGGAATGACTCATATTCTTATAAATTTGATAAAGTTCTTTATCCAAGAAACTATCCATATATTTTCTGTTTTCCCTCTAATGTTGCTTTTGTTGGGTTTATTGTACAAACACTTTCTAATTTAATGTAATTAAAATTAACCATTTTACACCTCACAATCTTCCAGAATTTACTTTTAAATTGAAAAACATTTTAAATTTCATAAAAGAATCAGAGGAGGATCTACAGTGAGCTATATGGATATGCTTTGTAGTGCATTTATGGGGAAACTTAGACAAAAATCATATATGATAGAGGTGTGTGTATGTGTGTGTGTTTTGTTAGCAGTATCAATGAAAGTAAAAATCAAAATATCAAGATGACTATATACATTGATAATATAATTTATCTTAAAACTTTTTAAAATTAAATTTTAGTACAGAAGTGAAAGTGTTTTGCTTTATTTTTTTAAATACAAAAGCCACTAATCCTTAGAAGAAAAATCAGTCAACAGCCACATGGATTCAAAACAAAACAAAATCAACAATACACACTTGAAATTGATTTAGATATGCCTATTTTGTGGTTTTTTTCCCTTTTAATTTTTGGAGAGACATATTGTTCTTTCCTTTTGCTACTTAGGTTAAAAATGGAACTTAGAACTCTCTTCAGTAACTACATCAGGTAGTACAATCCTGCTTCTAAAAGGACAAATATATTTTAAAGAAGATGCTGATAAGCTGGAGGATGTACAGAAAATGACAAGCAGAGTGGTGGAGGGTCTCAACTTTGTGCTCAAGGAGCTGCTAGTGCTTAATGTGAAGCAGAAAGCTTGATGCTCCCATTGAAAAGCTTAAATGTGTCAGTAGTTCTAAAGAACTGATGTGACATAAGTATAAACTGTCTGTCAATGATAGTACTTCAAAAATGGGATGGGCAGCAGGATCCTGCTCTCCTGAGACCTCTAACAGAAATGGGGAGCCACTACTGAAGTCTTTGGCAGAGAAGATTTTTGTAGAAGAATAAATTAAATTTAACTCAGTACTAGCTGTGTGACTCTGGGCAAGTCACTTAATCCTAATTGCCTCATACTCACCCTCCCAAAAAAAAGAATGAATTGATATTCTTTTGAGAATATTGCCTTGGCTCTGATACTCACTAGTTATGTAATAATGGGTAAGTTTCTTAGCTTCTCCAAAGATTCCAAGTTTCTCATCTATAAAAAAATTGTTGAATTTTGATAGCTGCTAATGTCTTTTCTAATTCTAAATCTATGATCCTCTGAGTCTTTCCAAACCTGACATTATATAACAATAATTTAGCCCAAAACATTATATACAATTTTATTTTACATCATATGTAATCTTATATGCAAGGATTTTTTTTAATGGTTATTGAAAGTTAAGAAAGAAGTGTTTTTGAAATACTTTCTTTTTCTCAATTCTTAGTGAGAGAAAACGTTTATACTTTCTGCTCTGGAAAGTAAGAGGTATCCAGTTTTATCTACTAGAGGGGGAAAAAAATTCAGCACAATATCTCCACCCTGTGGCCTTTTAGAATATGGTGGCTATTTAAGGTTAATGTATTTTGAAATTGTGTTTCAAATGCAGTTACCTCTTGCTTGCTTTGCAGACTTATCCAATTAAGCCAAGGGCAGGAGTATTGCTATCCTTAATGTAATGGCTATAAGCATAGCAATTAAGCATTTAAAAAAAAAAAAAAAAAAAAAAAACACTGGAAAATTAGAGTATGTAACAATGGTTATTGAGCTGGCCTCATGGTCAGAAAAATCTAAATTCAAGTCCTGCTTCTGACACATGGAAAGAGTGACCCTGAGTATACTAGGCAACTTTCTAAGACTACAAGATGGCAGAACATTTGCTGATCTGTATTGTTAGGAGGAATTTTTACACTAAGAATATCCTATATTTATGAAACCATAGGTTTAGAACAAAAGAAATGTATCAGACATGTTATTTATAAATTCCTGAACTGGATATATTCTTATTTGAACTGGATAAAAGAAGCCTCGTTTAGGATTCAATTATTTCAAGCAAAATAAGCCATAGGAAGCTAACCCCAATTTAAAAAAAAAAAAAGTCACCACAGAATTTAGAAATATCAATTAAAAAGCAAACTGGTAGGATTTTGCAGAGCTTGAGCTCTAGGCACTAGAAGAAAACTTTAGTAAAGATCTGAATGTTGGATTTCTAGTCTTAGGCAATATGGTACAGTAAAAAGAACAGTGGACTTAGAGTTGAGGAACCTGAGACCAAAGCCCAGGTATGAAGTTTATTACTGGGGTTACCATGAGCAAGTCATTTAATCCCATTTGGTGTCAATCTCCTCATATATGAAATGAGAAAGTGTCTTCCAACTCGATTTATAATTTCACATATTGTTTAACTTTAGGATGTTAGTGGGTTAAATTCACCCATAAAAGGAAGCATGCTAGATGAATGAAAAAACAGAATCCAACAATTTGCTGCATATGAGAATATACATAAGACATAAAGACAAAAGTACAGAATTTTTCAAAATTGGCGCTAAAACAAAATCGATTTATGTCAAGAATTGCAGTCATGATTTAAGTTAAAACAACAGTAAAAATAAATGATAGATGAATTTAGAAGAATCACATAGGATAAGATGGCATGAGATTACAATTCTATTAAGGTAATATGTTTTTAAATGTTGACATGGGAAAATTCTTTCAAGTTTTCAGTAGATCATCCAGTAATTTACTTGCCTTTTGTAGTATCATATTTTCCTGGAATTATCAGGAAAGGAGATCATGTTCTAAAGAAGTGAATTAGCCTACTAACTTAAGTTTACTTGCTTACTACTCATGACAAAAAAAATTAACTTTCTGATGGGAAATCTTTCTTTAAAATAAGTTTTAACTTTTCTATCAAGTTTGTTGGATCAAAATATTTCTTGAGGATTCAGGCTTATTACTATGAACCAAGCAAATACCTGTTGTTTCCAGATGCTATTATGCTGCTAGGCTCTGGGGGTGGAGGTACAGAAATGAGATATTCCTAACCTTCCAGGAGCTTGTGTTTTGTTGGCCAGATATATCATGATCACAGAGAAGAGAATTCAATGTATATCCTCAGTAGACATGGAGATTTGTAAGGAATGGGGCCCCCTGACAACAGAGAGTTGCCTCCAGATGCTAAATGTATTGTGTTCCTTGCTCAGATCACCATTTCATGAGGGGACCAGGCCATACTCACTTTACTCTTGCCTTACTTTCTGGCCTTCTCTAATCTTGTACATAAGTGGTATAAGGTGATTGTGCTAAATCTTCAATATATTGGCTCTTAGGGCTTTTGATGGATTCCTGTTATTAGGCCTCTAGCCTAAGTTATTGCTATTTTAAAGTATGTAAGGACTTAATGAAGAGCCTATATATGGTGAGCACTGAATACTGTACATCTGTGATAAAAAGCCAGTTAGCTACAACCTAAGTAATTCCAATGTTTCAGAAGAAAAAGGAAGAAAAAGAAGAACCAGATCATCGGATCCAAAAAAGCCAGAGCCGAAAAAACCTGCTGCATCCCCCAGAGCACCCAGGGCAGCCAAATCCAAGGGGAAACAAGAAAAAATTACTGATACTTTCAAAGTGAAAAGGAAAGTGGATCGTTTTAATGGGGTTTCAGAAGCTGAACTTCTGACCAAGACTCTGCCTGATATTTTGGCCTTCAACCTGGACATTGTCATTGTAAGTTAGCATCATCATAAAACTTTTCATAGCAGACTGAGTTTTGTCAGTGGATTATTTGTGATTTACAGGTCTTTTTTTAAGAGGCTATGGTACTTCAATGGAAAGATTCATTTCTGAGTGTCCTTTCTGGGAATTCTAAGTATCTGGGCTGCTGAAAGTTACATTGCAAAAGGCCACTCATCTCTTAATGTCCAATTTTCTTTTTGAGAAAAAGTTTCACTACCAAAAGAGTTAAAAGATAAGAGAACAAAACATAAATATTGACCAAAGTGATCCAAGCAGTTCCCTTTCAGCCTCATTCCCCTTCTGATTTTGCTTTCTCACCCTGATTTACCACCTTTTGACCACATTTCCTAATATATTCCTGATGTCTCACTTCTTGCCTTTGAGGGTAAGTTGATCAAAATGTAACAGCACAAAGTGGGATGAGCATTGAGCAGTCAAGTAAGGGCTGCTCATTGAAGCTGATGTTAAATTTAAGTTCATGGCCCCATTTCTTCATTTTTTTCCTATCATTTGATTTTGGGATTTGTTACGGCATTTATGTTGGGATTTTGTAAACCTTTAGAAAATATTTTATGAAATATGATACACTGGTGAAAAGTAGTTTTCCTTCTATAGTATTTTGTGGTCAACAAAGCCTTTTCCTCTCAAGAAGCCCTGTGAAGGTTTTTTTGTTTTGTTTTTTTTTAATTTCTATTTTACTGACAAGAACTTGAACAGGATTTGATGGGGGTCTTCTAATGCCACATCCAGTGCTCTTTCCCAACAAATGATGCTGTATTCTAAAAAGCAGTTAGGGTTAAGGGACTTGTCTAGGGTCATACAGCTAGTATATGTCAGTTATTTGAGGTTAGATTTGAATTCAAGTCCTCCTGACTCCAGGACCAGTGCTCTATCCACGGTACCACCTAATTACCTCTGAGTTCTTTTTTGATCATCATTTCTTTGAACTTTTCTGGGCCACATTGTACAGAAATTTGTATCTTTTATGCATTTTTATTTAAATACCTTGAATTTTTTTTTAAAGGTCGCTAGGGGTTAGCCATTAACTCAGAGTGTCAGACAGTTGTCCCACAACATTCATAATGTACTCTTACCAGGTTAAAATAATAATTGGGAAACATTTAACAAAATCTATATAGTAGATTACATTACATTTTAAAAACTAAGACATTATGCAGCCCATATGCTTTCTTACATATGATTCCCATTTCTATTTGCATTTAACCTCATGTTTAGCTGAAATATGGTGCAATTGACCCAAATTAAAAAAAAAAAAAAATTAAGACAAATGTTTTTTTTTTCTAAAATGAAATTAAGATTAGGAAATTATTTAAAAGCATATATTATTAATCAAATTTACTTACATTTGTCTTTTAACTAGATAATTGTACAAATGAAGAATCAGAAATTGATTGTTATTCCACCTATCCCACCCAGATCACATCTTGGTATCTCTTAAAATTTTGAACTGTCTTGCTTTTCTAGATTGGCATAAACCCAGGACTAATGGCAGCTTACAAAGGACATCATTACCCAGGACCTGGAAACCATTTTTGTGAGTTTTCTTAGTTTATCGTTATTGTTGATTGTCATTAATTTTTTAGTTAGATGATTCTTTCTTTGTCTCAGACTGGCATGGTGTGGGCACTGAGGTTTGTAAGAGTATAGTAGGCCAGTTTTGCCAGGCTAGAAAGAATCAGCTCTCTGAGGGATTGTGTCTGCTGTGCCAGAGCAGCTGGATTAATATAAAGGGACTCATCACTAGTGGAAAGGAGGTAAGGGAAGTTCCACTAGGCAATAGCCTAGGAGGGGGAACTTTGATAAGCCATAAAATTGGTAAAAATACCAACCAGCCCCTCCCTCTGCTTCTAGAGCAAAAGTAGTGAGTAGTGAAGGTAGGGCAAAGGGCTCTAAAGCCATAGGGCCTGGGAATGTCTACAGAGAGCTATTTCTGCTGGATATTTAGGCTTAATGTGTTATTTCTGTCAGTAACCAGAGAGTTAATTATAGGACATAAGTGCTAACCCATATCCATATTGACATTGTGAGTCAAAACAAAATACATGACCGAGTTTTGCGGAACATAGTTATTTCCTAGAGGCAGATATAGGTCGGGGTCAAAATGGCAGCCTAGCAGGAAGAAATACAGCCAAGTTCCTCTATCAAAATTCCTCCACAGAGATCTTGGACTTGTCATTTCATAGGGTTAGGGGACTCTCCATGTGAAAACTTCCTCCACTGATTCTTGTCTGCAGCTCAGAGCCTTCTGGAGTACACACGTCATCACCTACTTCTTAGGTATTAAAGGCAGGATTTAAACCTCGAGACCTGTGACACCTCACCTCTAAAGTAATAAAATTACAGTTCACATCCAAGGACTACACATAGATCCCATGTGATCCAACTTGTCTTTATCTTTGGTATTTGGAGGGGACGTGCTGGTATATCTATTAGCATGAAGGCAAACTAATAGATGGATTAGGCCATCACGTTTCCAAACATAATTATTTAATGCTGGAGTAGTTACAAAAACCCTCATGATGTTCCAATCACAAGTGCCTTACAAGGGCCAGATTCGGTTCACACTGTGGTTACAGGGCCTTACAAGCATTAGCTCTATAATATCCACTAAGAAGTATGAAGCCACAAAGGATAAATGCACTGGTGTCTGTCTCCTCACCCAGTTGACTAAATGTACAGATATACCTGAGGCCATTCTAAAAACCTCATTTGTGAAGAATTCTGGTCATCTTATTCTGGAATATAAAGGAACTTTAACACCTTCTAGTCTAGTTTTCAGTTATAACATAACAGACTTCTTTTTGTTAGACTAGGGTTACAGGTTGATTGAATGAGTAATAAATAACATTTATTCAGTATTTGCTGTGGGTAAAGCACCATCCTCAGGATTGGGGACACAAATAAAGCCAAGTAGTTCCTGCTTGTCAGGAGCTCGCTTTATAAATTGGGAGACAGGTGGAAGATTTCAGCTGTAAGGCCTATACTCCTTAGGGTACAGTGGGACAAGTAAATGGACCTCTTCTCTAATATCATTTCTCCTGATACTATGATATCCATAGCTGATGTAGAACCCAGGACTTTGGTGGTGAAAATTTCCTTTTCTCCCTCTGCTGGCTGTGACTGGCTAAAGCCCCAGGAGAAGTGGTCCTCAGACTGCATCTTCATAGGATGGTTCATGACTGAGGGCACTGGGCTGGGAGTCTTGATATTCCCAAGGCTACTGGGGTCAGGGTCCTCTGGGCTGTCACCACCAAGGTCTGAAAGGTCATGGTGATGCTGGTGATGGCTCAATCTGCCTAGCACTTGTTGCCTCAGTTAGCTTGTATATTCTCTGTGTAGCAGGCAGTTAATGAAAAAAGGCTGCTCTTATTGCCCTGTAAAAATCTGCTAGTAGTAGTCTACTTATGAGTGAGAAGATGTTTAATGATGTTTTTGTTTTCTTGCTATCTCTTCTAAAGAATGGAATGTGGAAGGGAGAATATAAATTCTCCATACCAGAAAACCTTTCATCTTAAAGTTAAAAATCACACGTTATTCCCCCCCCCTACTCTTTTGTTATAGGGAAATGTCTCTTTATGTCTGGACTGAGTGAGGTCCAGTTAAATCATATGGATGACCATACTTTGCCAGGAAAGTATGGTATCGGCTTTACAAATATGGTGGAGAGGACTACTCCGGGCAGCAAGGATCTTTCAAGGTAGAGTAGTGGGTAGTAAGCAATGATTTTTATTCTGTAAAATAACCTGGTCGGTTATAATTATCTTCTCCTTGTCCTCCACTTTCTACTTGCTTATGTTATCTCTATTGTTTTTGTTTGTTTTAATAACAATAGCTTCCAAATAGATGCAAAGATAATTTTCAGTATTTGCTCTCATAAAACCTTGTGTTCCAAATTTTTCTCTTTTCTTTCCCCCCCATCCTTCTAGTAATCCAATATAGGCTAAACATATGAGATTCTTCTAAACATATTTCTATATTTATCATGCTGCACAAGAAAAATCATATCAAAAAGGAAAAAAATAAGAAAAAAAACAAGCAAGCAAATAACAATAACAAAAAGGTGAAAATATTAGGTTGTGATCCACATTCAATCCCCAGAATTCTCTTTCTGGATGCAGGTGGCTCTCTCCATCACAAGTCTATTGGAAGTGGCCTGAATCACCACATTGTTGAAAAGAACCAAATTAATCAGTTGATTCATTATGTTGTTTTAAAATTATAATGTTGTTACTGTTTTTTTTATTTTTTTGTTTTTGTTTTTTTTGGTTATAAAGATTGGTTAAGATAACATTATTGTATTATATTGTCATCTCTTGATGGTTTTGTTATTTCTTTTTAGTAAAGAGTTTCGAGAAGGAGGGCGTATTTTGGTGCAGAAATTACAGAAATACCAACCTCGAATAGCGGTTTTCAATGGAAAATGTAAGCTTTTTCTATGCACTTGAGCTAACCTTCTGTTGATGTTGTTTCTACAGTTCTATATTTCAGTATGGTTTGTTTCATTTTAGGTATTTATGAAATTTTCAGCAAGGAAGTTTTTGGAGTAAAAGTTAAGAAGTTGGAATTTGGACTTCAGCCTCATAAGGTTCCTGATACAGAAACTGTAAGTTCCCTAAACTGCATTTGTTAGCAAATTAATTATGCATGGAAATGAAAGATGGATGGTCAAGTTAGCCTTTCTCTTTTCTCTAAGTCATGATGATGAGAAGAAAAATAGCACATTGGTCCAGATAAAGGCTACCCTTTTAAGATGTGATCTCTTTGAAAGAAAAAAAAATTAGATGTACTGTAATAACATTAAAAGAGACCCAGTTCTTATTTTATATAATCTGTATTTTAGGGAAGAAATAGTTTGACTGATAATTGGTTGAATATGGTACTTGAGATTATTTTGCTCAATAGTTTATTTGACCTAAGTCTATGAATGTAGACATTTGTTTGATAGAAAGGTTGAAACATATTTGTCAAATTCAAGCATATTATCTTGACAAAGTTTTTTAAAAATAGAGTAAAATTATTTTGATAATAGAAATATATTTTTTCAAATGAAAGGGAAATTAGTAGTCCCAAATAGTTGTATTTTATAAATCCATTTATCCTGCAAATTTTTATCAGGTATATATATACTCTACAATGCTGGAAATATTTGTTGTTCAGTCATTTTCACTTGTATTCGATTCTCTGTGACCCCAGTTGGAGATTTCTCGGCAAAGAGAAATGGTTTGCCATTTCCTTCTCCAGCTTATTTCACAGATGAGGAAACTGAGATAAACAGGGTACCCAGGGGCACACAGCTGGTAATTATCTGAGGCCAGATTTAAATCAGGATGATGAGACGTCTTGATTTCAGGCTCAGCACTCTGCACCTAGCTGCCCCAAGGGAAGATAGAAATACAAATAAACCCTGCTCCCTGTTTGACTATAGAAATTAAGGACTTCTCAGATCAAACAAATACATAATTATATGCCTACCCTGAATAAGTGATTTCACTAATAATGGATTCATTTTTATAGCTGTTAGATAAATTTTGTGATCTATTTGCAGGGAAATGCCTAATTCACGTTATTTCTTTTAACAGTTTCACTCCCAGCTATTTTTTCATTGGGTGTACACACACACACGCCTAATTCACGTTATTTCTTTTAACAGTTTCACTCCCAGCTACTTTTTCATTGGGTGTGCGCGCACACACACACACACACACACACACACACACACACCTCTCTCTCTCCTTCCTGAGGACAAAGGCGTATCTGTAACTCTTCCACATAGTGGGAGCTTAATAAATGCTTGCTTGATCTGACTTGGCTTTATGGCAAGCACCTCTGCTAGGAGCCAGGAGCCCTGAATTCTAGGATCTTTTCCCTCCAGCCTGGTTCAGGGGGGAGATCCCTTGGTCACTCTGGGCCTTGAAGATTGGGGTTGTGAGGGTCTGTGGCTAGGCCAATCCTATTCCTTCTCACTCTAAACATTTCCTTTTTTCTTATTGTAGCTCTGCTATGTCATGCCATCCTCCAGTGCGAGATGTGCTCAGTTCCCACGGGCACAAGATAAAGTTCATTATTATATCAAACTGAGAGACTTGAGAGACCAGTTGAAAGGCATTGTACCTAACTCAGATGTACAGGAGGTGCAGTATTCATTTGATCTGCAGCTTGCCCAAGGTACGTGGTGGCCTTATACATGGAGGTAGTCGTCATGCCAGCTCATGCCCATTTCTGTTAGGAAGGTTTTGTCTCTTTCTGTTGCCCTTACCTCCCTCTTCCCAGGCCTTCAACTCTTTCAGATACTCCTAAAACAGGGGGTCATTACTGCTTTGCCTTTTGGGATCATTGCTATCTCATGAAGCCTAAGGATGCTGCCCTTAAAACAATGGTTCTGGGTTTTTTAAATGCATAAAATAGAATATATAGGGAAACAAAATAAAGCAATTGTAGTAAAACATTATTATTAAAAGGTTTAAAGAACATATTCACAGATTCTAGGTTAAGAATCTCTATCCTAGAGAGGTTGTTGTTGATTTTTGTTTTTTTAATGTAGTGGGAGGGATGGGGTGGGGATGAAGAAATGCTTTAAGAAATGTAATAACCTATTTTTAAAATTACATATAAAGTATCCAGCCGTCTTGGAAGTTATTTTTTTTGCCTGTGCTTATAAAGTACCACATTTGGAATCGGCCTCCAAATAACCATTATAGGCAAAGATGTTTGAGGTTTTCACAAATGTTCTATGGTTATCTACAAAGATGATTTACTGAGTAACCATTTTAACGTCTAACTTGCACCAGTAACCGTTTTCAAAATAATGTTGAGAAGGAGTTTTAATTTGTTTTTCTTCTTACAGAGGATGCCAAGAAGATGGCTGTTAAGGAAGAAAAGTATGATCCGGGCTATGAGGCAGCATATGGAGGTGCTTACTGTGAAAAGGCATGTGATGTCGATCCGCCGTGTGCCTTCTCTTTGGATGGAACAGGTAGTGAGGCTTCCCTTCCCTGCACATGTGTGCACACCCAATGAAAAAAGGTAGCTGGGAGTGAAACTGTTAAAAGAAACAACGTTTAAAAAAAAAAAGAAAACAACAAAGTCCTGTTGTTTTCCCGGCTATGATAACATCATCATCTTTACAATTTTGAGGAGGAAATGGGGCATAGTGCAGAAAATACAGAACTTGGGACCAGGAATCCCTAGTGTACATATACATCCAGCACTGAGTAGCTCTGTGACCCCGGCAGTCTCCCTCTGTGTCTCAAGCAGACTCTTAAATGGGCTGCAGAATTTGTTCTCCAGGAGTCTTCTTGCCCTCTCTTGGACAAATGGCAGTTCTCTTGTGTTACTGTAAATGATTGGGTTAGCAATGGCAGAGACGGACTCATTAATTTAATGTGTAATTGGGGTGGGGGGGGGGAGATTTCTTCTCAATTACCATAATGTAGTATGACATGTTAATAGTTTCTTACCCTGAAGAATTTCAAAAATGATTCTATTTTCAAAGATTTAAAAATGTAATTCCAGCTTATAACAGCAACTCTGGTAAATCCTGTTCCCAGAAAACTCTTGGCCATTTTACCCATTCTCCTTTAAAGACCTTTACCTTTATCATCTCAATCTTTTAGACAATAAACTAACAATAATTTTTTTTTCTTCCTGTTAGGAACAAATAACATAGCCTTATGCGGAGAACCAACTTTCGGGGACATTATAAATGATCAGTGGATGACGCAGTCATTTACAGACCAGATTCTGCCTTCCTTCAGTCCCTTTGGGACCCTAGAGCAAGAAGGCGGCTGTGTGTGAGGACGGCCTCTCGGAGCTCTTGCTACATCCTGCAGTTTTAATGCAGCTGTCTAGAAGGATGCTTCAGTTGACTAACTGAAGCATTTTAGTAGAACTTTACTTCTGTCATTATTTTCTGATAGCCCATTTGTGTGGTAGAATTAATCGTTATGAACTAGATAGTTTGAAAACAAACGTAGATTCTTTTGTATGTGAGTTTTTATATTTAACGTATGTTATTGTTTACAGTTTTTTGACAAACTGTAGTCTCATTTTTGAAGAAATTATTTCTTTTGGGAGTTGCTTGTAGTGTGTGCTTTTTTTTTTTTTTTTTTTTAAATAGCCTGTATATTTATACTTCTTTCTTAAATCTGCATATGGCAAGAAATTCCAGAGTCCTTCTTATGCCTGAAAAGCACATCATGTGCATGATTGTCACGGGTACAGACATAAATGTGTCATAATTCACATGTGAACATGAGATTCCTCACCTGATGTCCGTGGAGCACGTGCTTTGGGATTTGGGCGTTTTCTGGTGTGCTGATGGGGAAATCCTAAATCATTTCTTTCCTCAAAGTGACCCCTTCCCCACGTGACCAGCGGTTGGCTTTTCTTGGTGAGGAAGTCTCCTGGGTCCAGGCTGCAAGTCAGAACCAGCCAGCTTCCCTTCACAGAAGGCTAGCCACTGGCCACCCCCTCAGAACCGGCCCGCACACGTCAGCTCGGAGAATGCAGGCAGGTCGTGGGAAATCATGTTCTCAATGGTTCGTTTGTCACTTGGCAGATTTTTTACTTGTGTGGAAGAGCAGAGATACAAAGTTGGGAGGCAATGACCTTTCTGTCTGGGTGCCTGCCTCTGCTCTCCATGTCGTGAATGGTGGAGTGAAGTGTTACTCAAAACACTGTTTTGAGGAGGTCCATATAGGTGCTTTTCATACTTGAAACGTGCATAAAATGTGGTGTCTAATAGAATATGATTTCCCCTACTGGTCCTATCTAATAAGCCAGTACTTTTCATTCCCTATCTCCACCATAATTCCTTTCTTTTGCAAGAAAGTCTATTGGTTAGGGTCTACGAAAAGGATATTTTGATGCTTTATCTTGTGATTTCCTAGTATGTAGTGTTCATGTTGGTCCATATGACCCATAATTATTTCATCATGTTACACCCATTCATCAGTGCCATTTTATTAAATTCTGACCTGGTCAGAATGCTGAAATCATGGAAAGTCAGAACTGGAAGAGACCTTGGAGAGGTCTACTAGTTCAGCTCCTTAATTTTCTTGTGGGGAAACTGAGACCCAATGAGTTAAAGTGTTAATGGCAAAAGTAGGACAAGATCCTTGTGCCCTTACCCCCAATTCAGTGCTCTTACACACCACGCTTTTATATTCAGATAGTCTCTGTGGCTTTTTAAATATGAAATATTTATGATGGTTTATAGATGTTGTTTTCAGGGAGTCATGTGGCTTAACCCTCTCTTTGTAATAGCTGTTTAAAAATCTTATCTTTGTGAAAAATCCTGTTGCTTTTATTCTTGCTGTGGACTGTGGTGGAAACTTTCTCCTTTTCCCCTTAAACTGTGTGAAAAATCTTTGTTCTTTGTTATTTAAAATGATGTACTGTATTACCGTTTACATGGATATTTTCTTGCAGGTGCTCACAAGTGCCTTGCATCAGGGATTAGTAGGAATCAATTCTATTTTCACAAGAATCATGTAAAGCATGTGATTAGGTACCACTATAGTATGTAACTATTGTAACTTTACAATAGTTTTGTATTTAATTTAAAGGGGAGGGAAATACAGTCTTTGGATTTTGTCATACACCTGCTAGAGAAGTGAGTATTGGAAATATCGAACCACATGATACAACATTTTCATGGAAAACGGGAAATCAGTAGTGGTTGTTAAATTGTCTTATCTATCATGGTCTGGAACTTTTCCATTAAATAGTAATGGAAAAGGTTTTAAATTCTTTTGAAAGTTTGCCAATTTTGACAATAAAAATATAGGTGTTCCATATCTTTGTTATCTTCCTGTTGTGTGGGATTTTAACATTTTATTCCCTTTGTTGTATCTTCGGTTTTAGTCAGAAACTCTCTACTTAATTAAAAATATATTAAATGATACTTTACTGTCCCCTTCTCTTATTGTCCTTCCCCCCCCCCCCCCCGCCATTGAGAAAGTATAGAAATCTTTAAATATTTTAAGCACGATAATTATTTGGAAGACTAGAGACTCATAAATTACAAGGAAAAAAAGCCTCATCTTTGGTGTGAAGAAATCTTTAATTTGTGAATTTTACTAATCTTTGAAGATGTTTGGAAGTCAGGCTAGGCAACTGAATGCTAATAATAATGGATCAATTTCTTTCCAACCAAGCACTTACACAATCTTGATTTTTCCCTAAGGGAGTATTATGGAGGGGAAAAAAAAGTAAATCCATTTCTGCTTCCCATAGTACAAGTCTCAAAGGCCTTTTTTGTCAAATGAAGGTGAAGTACGACTCAAATGTGTTGAAAAACTGCTCATAAAAATTCACTTATTGTGAGTTGCAAGTTTGTGCAGCAAGAGTGAAGATGCTGTGCAAGTCCTGGTATCAGCTACCTCCACGATTAAGTTTGAATTTTCCAGAAGGATCAGGGATAAACCAACTTTCCCAGAGGTCAGGGTGAACACTAGGGAAGTCCCAAGGTTTGTGCCTTCCATTCCAGTGAAGTAATTTAGCCTCCTGGAGAAAGTGCTCCGAATATCTGGCCTCTGCACTCCAGCCTTCCCGGTTTGGTGAGAAAGGAAGAAAAGCATCCTGTTAGCAGACACATTAAAATGCAAACTAGCTGGCAATCATTTGGTAGGGAGGGAAAATAGGGAATGGTGAGATTGCTTAGCTGATAATTGGATACTGTGAGAGTAAAGGAAACTCAGGGAGTTTTGTTTGTACCAAAGATTTGCTTCTGATCTGCTGTGAGGGGAGGAGAATGGCCCCATTTATGCCTGGAAAGGACCTTGGAGACCACCTAGTTCAGCCCCCTCAACTTACAGGAAAAGAAACAGATCATGCAGGTGGAGTAACTGTTGTAACACTGCCTGCTTAGGTAGCAACTGTCAGGGTGACAGCATATTTTTTTACTATATATGTCTTCTCATTTGAGGCTCACAACAACACTGGGAGGAAGGTACTGTTATCCCCATTTTACAGATAAGGAAACTGAGACAAGAAGGTGAGGTGACTTCCCATGGTCACACAGCTCAGGAGGGTCTGAGTCAGACTTCAAACTAGGGTCTTCCCCAACTCCTGGGCCACCCAGATGCCCCTAATCCTGTGTTGGAGGTCTATAAATTACAGAGACCTGCATGCAAGAACATAGTATTTTTGTGTGTTGTGTATTATATTTATCTGCTTTTAAAGTGACTATATACTATGTGTGTGTGTATATATATATATGTGTGTGTGTGTGTGTGTTATATCTGTGCACATGCTGTTAATGTAAATCTATACTATGTATGTGCATATATGTGTATTATATCTATATGTATGTGCCAAGTAATGTGAGTGTGTGTACGTACACATGTGCATGTACCAGGGCAGCTAGGTGGTACCATGGATAGAATGCTACGACTGCAGTAAAGAAGAACCTTGGCAAGTCACTCAAACACTGTCTGTCTCAGTTTCCTCATCTATAAAATGGGAACGATGATAATGTCTACCTTCTAGTGTTAGGAGCATTAAATCTGATAATATATGTAAAGCATTTAGCACAGTGCCTTGCACACAATAATAAATGTTTCCTTTTTCCCTCCATCTCTTTCCTTTCCTCCTTCCTCTACACCCCAGCTTCTTAAATTGTGATTCACAACCCCATATGGAGCCATGAAATTATGATTTATTATCAGTGAATAATTGATTTGTGTATCAATTTTATAATATCTATATATCCAAAGTCACAAAAATTTCTCCAAAAAGGAGTCCCAAGTAGAAAAAGTTTGGGAAGCCTTGCCCTCTCTTTCATTGTTCAAACAAAAAATAGATATGACTCGATTAAATGCTCTTATAATGTTTTTCAGCTGATATTTTTTATTCTACGCAGCCATTATGACAGCTATAGAGTCCTACTTTCTCCTAAGCATCATTTGCCATTAAAGTTAGGAGATTTTGCCAGGTCAAAAATGCATGCAGTTCTTTCACAACCTTGTGCCTACAACTATCAGGGCCCAACTAATGTTCAAGTGTGTTGGTCTGGATGGTTTTAGGGCTCCCCTCCATCCTGTTCCACTGAGGACTTGCCCTTCCCCTCAGTGGTATCGAATCCAGCTTACCCAGGTGCCTGATGTGCCACATTGGATTGATGTGGGAATGCTTCCCATAAAACACAATGAGCATTGGAGAGGTGGCCACTCCTCCGCCCAGGGAACTGCTGTAGAGGTTCTCTCTAGGAGAAAAGAGAATCATTGCATGAAATCTGGGAACTTAACTTGTTTAACCCATACAAAACAAATTTGTCATTCCAAAACTCATGGAAAGACTGGTTTTTAATTCGAACTGTTAAAGGCTTTTTGAAGCAAATGCCATATTAAATGATTTGACAATTAAATATTTTTCTAATGAATGTTCCCAAATTTACAGTATTTCTCAGGCTTTTCTCTCTCTTGTATACTTAAATCACAAATCCTCAATCTTGATATTATAACCCGTGTGTGCTTGCCTATCCTATATAATGTCCTCCCATGAATTTGCCACCCAGTGTAGTGGAGAACACCTCATTTTCTCTTTTATATCATTGACTTTTTAGGGGAGCATTTGGACCGTCCACCTGTCATGCTTGTTTTTAAAAAAGAAAAAAAAAAATAGGGCAATCTTGACATGGAGTTAAGGGCACAGACTGGCTACAGCCAGTATGATATAGCTATAGCCTAATATGGGGACTTGAATCCACATCTTTCTGTCCAGTTCTCTCTTTTTTTAATGTATTTAACTAAAACAAATACAAAGTAGGAAAAAAAAACAGGAAAAAACAAACAAAAAAACCATGGTCATGTGCCAAGTAGAACATAAGAGAGGTTTCAAAATATGTAATAATAAATTTCCAATTCAAGAAAGCATATATATAATAGAACACATTGTGTTCAGAATTGTCCATCTTTGTTTTCTTGTAGGTTTTCTTGTTCTCCACTGGGTACTTTTTACTTTATTCTTTTTTCCCCCTTTATTCCCCCACCTTTCTTAAGCATAGATATATTTGTGTGTGTGTGTGTGTGTGTGTGTGTGTGTGTGTGTGTGTGTGTGTGTGTGTATTTGTATATTTACTTCAGTTCTTTACCCAACTCAGCAGAAAATGTTCAGGAAAAATAATAACCCCTTATTACGTCATATGAAAATTATCTAGTAAATGGATAGAGATCTGAGTAATTTTGCACACTGGGATGAAAGAGCCTCACACGTACTCCACGTTTCTTTGCATCCATTTCTCTAGTTGCTTGGTGATACGCTGGTGCTTCCATTCAGTCATGTTGGCAACAATCACACCAGGATTAAAAGAGCAGGTACCGGGGCTGATGCCCAGGTCTTTGATCGCCTTCTTTCGGTAGTCCAGATATCCCATGTATGTATTCTACAGAGAAATGTGGATTTTGGTTAATGAGAGAGACTGAGCAGATTATTTCTGGAAAATGATCAGCCCCATGAAGTTATTTTTTATTAAAGTTTTTTATTTTAAAAATAAATGTATGAATAATTTTCAACATTCACCTTTGTAAAACCTTATGTTTCAAAATTTTCTCCCTCCCCTCTGCTACCTCCTCCCCCTGGATGGCAAGTAATCCAACATATGTTAAGCATTTGCAGTTCTTCTATACATATTTCCACAATTATCTTGCTGTACAAGAAAAATCAGGTCAAAAAGGAAAAAGAAATGAAAAAAGAAAATAATGTGCAAGCAAATTAAAAAAGAGTGAACTATTATGCTGTGATCCACGCTCAGTTCCCACAGTTTTCTCTCTTCACAAGATCACTGGAGTCCCTTGAAGTTATAATGACACATAAGGCATCACCTCTTATGATCCCATAATTTACCCTCACCCATGTGGTTTTCACTACTGCTGTTATGAAATGGATAGGCTGGGTCTTTTCAATAACTCCTACCTAAGGGTTCTTTTAGTTTAGAAAGGATTTGCTCACTTTGAGAATGGTTCAAAGTGGTATAGCCTGGGCCTTAAGTCTGCACCGGGGCTTGGATCTTTGATCCAAGACCACTATTCTATCCCCTACATTAGGTAGTGTCTTTCAAAATGTTCCAAATATAAGGAATTAGTAACAAATCTGTAGGTTAGATTCCATCCTTAAAAGAGATGTAAGTTAAATACAGTATTTTTATTCTTACAGAAACACCAGTTAGTTGGAAAGGACCTTGAAGATAATCCTATTGGGGGCAGCTAGGTGGCGCAGTGGATAGAGCACCAGCCTTGAATTCAGGAGGACCAGAGTTCAAATCTGGACTCAGACACTTTATACTTTCTAGCTGTGTGACCCTGGGCAAGTCACTTAACTCCAGCCTCAGGGAAAAAAAAAAAGATAATCCTATTGTCCATCCTTTTCATTATACACATAAGGAAAGTGGAGGATTGGCTTGGGGGGATCATGGTCACTATCTTCAAGTATTGGAAGACCACCTTTTGGAAAAGAGTTGATGTATTGGCCCTGGAATTTGGAACAAGAACCAATATATGGAAGCCACAAGAAGATAGATTGCATCCCAGTTTAAGGAATAACTTTCCAAAGTCTGAGAGTGTTCCAAAAAGAAACAGACTCCCCTGGGAAATAGAGAACTCTCCCTCAAGTTCCTGAGCCAAGACTGAATGACCACAGTTAGGACTGGTATTTACAAGATTTTGGGAAAGACAGAATCCTGTTGTAAAGGGGATGCTTTTTGAGGATTGGGTTGGACTAGACATGAGGCTGGCATAGGATGTCCCTTCCAACTCTTTCCTTCATAGTTTAAAAACACTTTCTGAATCTGAAACTCAAAATCTTGGGGAAATGTTAAAATTGTTTTATATGTAACTGGAGCAAAAATAAAATATTAAGTTTAAAAATAAACACTTTAATAATCTGATGAAGTAAATAGTATAAGTAGCATATCCCCATTTTTTATTTTTTATTTTTTAGTGAGGCAATTGGGGTAAATTGACTGCTCCTTGAACTCTGGTCCTCCTGACTCCAGGGTACTATATCAACTGTAGCATCTAGTTACCCCATCTCCTCCACACCTTTTAAAGATAAAGAAACAAAGGTTTACAAAGGATGTGACTTTGGAAGTCCTATCGCTAGTAAATGTCCAATCTGGGACTTTCAATCAGATCTTGGTCAAAATAGGGGCCATTTTCCAGCATATTATGTTACCTCTATTTGAGTAGGGATTAAACTAGCTTGTCTTTCCAACTCTAGACTTTTCAGATTCTATGAAACCGAGCCTTTGAGAAGTTGTAAGTATTCTGTACCTACACGACTAATATGATGGCAAAGCCAGGGCTAGAACCAAGCTAGAGCTTTTGTTTTTCCATTACCCATTTGTTCCAAATCTCTCCTCACTTTTATCCCTCCCACAGCTGCCAAAACCATTTCCCCAAAACTCAGATCTAATTATGTCAGCCTAACTCAATAACCTCCTGTGGCTCCCTATTACCCCTGGATCAGATAAACACCTCGTGTAAAGTTCTTCATGATGTGGATCCTTCCTAGTTTCCCAGTCTCTTTACACTTTACCCCTCTCCACATACTCTGTAGTCAAGCAAAATACCTTTGTTATTCCTCTGTTCTGCTATTCTGTTATTGAGTTTTTTACTAATGGTGACTGAAATGCTCTCTTTCCTCATCGCCTTCTGGCTTCCTTAAGATTTGACTCAAACACTACCTTCCCCAGGGAACCCTTCCTGATTTCCCCCACTGCCAGCATCTTCTTCTCTAAGCTCACTTTGTCTCTGCTCAGTATTTTATAGTCATGTTTCTGTATATGTGTATATGGAGAGAAAGAGAGAGAGAGAGAGAGAGGGAAGGAGACAGGAGAGAAATGTAACTATATTTATATAAGTTTTTCTCTTGTATGTATGTATTGATGTATATTATTATGTATATATGCCCACATACATATATATATACATAAATATATGTATGTATATGAATATGGGCAACTGGGCAGCACAGAATCAGAAGGATTCCTCTTTTTGAGTTCAAATCCAGTCTAAGATACTTAGTAGCTGTGTGACCCAAGGCAAACCACTTTACCCTATTTGCCTCAGTTTCCCTGTCTGTAACTGTACATTTACAGCTTACAGTAAATTTACTGTATATTTACCATCTAAAATGAACTAAAAAAGGAAATGGCAAAACACTCTAGTATCTTTGCCAAGGAAACCCCAAATGGCCTAATGAAGAATCAAAAACAACCAGAACGATTGAATGACAAAAAAATTCATATATGCATGTTTATCTTGTATATGTAATGTACATAGATGTGTATATGCAAACATGTAAGTATACACATATATGAATATATTAATACGTGTGTATGTTGTCTTTCCCCATTAGAATGGAAGTCCCTTGAGAGTAGGAATTCTTTTATTTTTCTTTGTATCTCCTTTGCATTGCACAGAGTAAGAACTTAATAAATTCTTGATTAATTTCTTGTGAGTTACTTATAAATAAAATTTTCCTTGTCCCAAACCAGAGTCAGTAGAGAAAAGAATGCAATTTATAATACGTATAATGGGAAAAGATACCAATATCCTCAAATCAACCCCAAATCAAGGCAGTAACTGTCTTTACCATGGAGAACTTTGATTCAGACATACCACATAGTACTTCTTTGAACTCAGAGAATCACTGAATTTCAGAATAGAAAAAAGCCTAAGCAACCATCTAGTCTGGACAGTCTCTCTACGACATCCCTGACAGGTGTTCATTCAACCTTCCCTTGTAATCCTCCAGTGAAAAGGAAGCCATTTACCTACCAGGCCTGCTTATTATGGTTTTGGACTAGAGTTCCTTCCTTTTCAGACAGCCTCATGCTTCCTTCTGAAAATTCTTCCCATTGCTCCTAGCTCTGCCTGGTAAAGCTAAGCAGAAAATCTCTCTTCCATGACAGCTGTCAAATATTTAATATAAATACACATTTCATAAATATATTTCCATTGAAAACAACAACAAATCTTTAAAGATGGAAATTATGTCCCCTTTATTTTGCCTCTTCTCTGGGTTAAAATATTTACAGTTTCTTCCCTCCTTCTATGGTCCAAGTCCCCTCTCACTCTCACCACCTTCACGGTATCATAAGAGCCCAGATTTAGAACCTGAGAGGCCCAACTCCCTTATTTTACATATGAAGAAACAGAGGCATAGAGAAGTGAATTGCCCAAAGTCAGATTGCCAGTACCTGTCTGGACCCAACTCTTCCTGACTTCCCTCATTTGATCCAGATTGCCTTGCTGGATATACTTACTCCCTTTTGTCAAGTCCTTCTTGAAATGGGGGCCCAAAACTAAAGTGAGAACTTGTGTGTAGTCTGACCAAGAAAAGGCTATATAATAGAACTGTTGTCCCTCCCTACTCTACCTTCCTTCCTTTCTTTTCTTCTTTTCTTTCTTTCTTTCTTTCTTTCTTTCTTTCTTTCTTTCTTTCTTTCTTTCTTTCTTTCTTTCTTTCTTTCTTTCTTTCTTTTCTTTCTTCTTTCCTTCTTTTCTTTCTTCTTTCCTCCCTTCCTTCTTTCCTTTCTTTTCTTCTTCTTTCCTTCCTTCTCCTCCCTCCATTCTTTCTTTCTTTCCAAAATTCTTTTCTCTTTTTCTTCCCTTTCTTCATTCCTCTCTTCATTCCTCCTTCTTCATTCTTTACCCTCTTCATTTCTTTCCTCCCTCACTCCTCCCTTCCTCTTTCTATCTTTTTCTTTCATTTCTTTCTTCCTCCTTCCTTCTTTTCTTTCTCCTATCATTCATCCATCTATTCACGGTTCTAAATTCCTCTGTTCAAACATTAAAGAAAGGAGAAAGGATCCTTCAAAGAGGTCCAGGCTAGGAAGGATGACAGAATGAGGGGAACTACTCACCTGCATACCTGCACTTCTAACCATTTCATGAGTGGAAGGTAAATCACAGTCATCTGAAAAAGCCGCTGCATGGCCCAGCATCAGCTTAGTGTCGTACAACTCTTGGATGTCACCTGAGTTTAAAAACACGGAACTAAAATCTCAAAGACGTAGCCACAGAACCTCAAGTGACTTGAGAAGTAAGTAAATCTAACTCCTTTGGGTGACTAAGACCCAATGAGGCGAATGAAGACACAGTCATGGGGTGTGTGGATAACAAGGAGAATTTTCAGAATCCCAAAAGGGACCTCGAAAGCCAATTCAACTCCTCCTTGTCCAAATGAGGAAGGTGAGGGAAGTGATGGGTCCAAAGCCATGCAGCTGCTCAGTGAATCAGCCAGGATAGAATGGAAGCGTCCCATTTTCTGAGCTTTCTTTCTACCTCCCTTCTTACCCCACTCCCCAATGCTGGCTTGCTTAAAAGCTGCTATGCAGTTGTTCTTGAAATGCTCCCCTGGTTCACTTCATCAGCTGTTATTCACTTTCATCCCCTACCTCCCGTAATTGATTCGAAGTCACTTAAATGCATATAGGCTGCCCTCCCCAACAGAATATAAGCTTCTTGAAAGTCAAGCTTGTTTCATTTTTTGCTTTTGTATGCCCAGCCCCTAGCATAGGTCCTGGTACACAGTAGGAGCTTAATAAATGCTGGTTAATCATTGACTGACTAAGAGATAAAGATCTCTTTGATACTCTTTGCCAGATAATTTGTATGTATATCTCTTTCTTCACAGGTAAGTCCTCCAGACAAGTTTATTATTATTATTATTATTATTATTATTATTATTATTATTATTAATTGTTATAGTAATAATAATAATAAACCATTGGAAATGGATAGAATGTTCAGTACATAAAGGAATCATTTGATAAAACTCCCTCTTCAACAAATCCTAAATATAAACCTAAATGTTCCTATTCAAACTGGTTTTATTTAAAGTACAGTACACCTGGGGCAGCTAGGTAGCACAGTGGGTAGAGCACCAGCCCTGAAGTCAGGAGGACCCGAGTTCAAATCTACCCTCAGACACTTAGCACTTCCTGGGCAAGTCAATTAACCCCAATTGTCTCAATTAACACCCCCCCCCAAAAAGTACAATATATCTGAAAAATTATCTAGGGTCTCTAGCCTGAAAAGAGGCAAGGAAAACCATCATTTTTTCTGAAGGTCAGGGAAAAAAAATAAAAAATTAACAGACATTTTCATTAAAATTGCCATTTAATAGATAATGAGTCCCTTTTCTATGAGAAAGTTTGTTTTAGGTATTATGGGAAAAGAAAGGAAACAAGCATTTATAAGCACCTACTAGGTGTCAGGCACTTACTTTGACTATTTTATTAAGTATCTACTATGTGCTCAGCAGATATTATCTCACTTGATCCTCACAATAATCCTGAGAGGTAGAGGATATGATGTTATTGTTAAAGATACAGAGATGATAGAATCCCATCATTATGGAGTTTAAAAACCTCATTTAAAGCTCTTTACAACCTGACCCCTTCCTACCTTCCTGGATAATTCACTCTCATTTATGCACTTGCTCTTCCCCATACTCCCTGTCTCTCTCTATGCCTTTGCCCTGGCTATTCCAAAGGTTCTCCCTCCTCTTAAAATCTCTGGCTTCCCTTAAGACTCAGCTCAAGAATCCCCTCTTCTAGAAAGCCTTTTCTCCTTCTCTCCCCCACCCAAGTTATTGGTGTCATCCCTTCTAAAATTGTTATTATTGTTCACTCATGTCCTCCTCTTCATGATCCCATTTAGGGTTTTCTTGGGAAATACTAGGACTAAGGACAGGTACTCTCATACTCTACAGATAAAGGGTATTTCCATTTCCTTCTCCAGCTCATTTTACAGATGAGGAAACTGAGGCAAACAAAGTAAACTGACTTGCCCAGGGTCACACAGCTAATAAGTGTCCAAAGTTGGATTGGAACTCAGGAGTGTGAATCTCTGTGCACTAAGGTTCCACCTAGCTGCTCATCTCCTCTAAAGTTACTTTTCATTTTCTCTATATTTTGAATTCTTTGATTTAGATTTGTTATATATCTATATCCTATATTTATATCTTTCTATCTATATCTATCTATGTATCTGTATCTATATCTATACCTAAAGCTAGATAGCTATCTATAGATATGTCTATATCTATCTATACTTATATGTCTATATACCTATTTGTTTACATATATACATCTACATATCTATCTATATATCTAGACCTATATCTAGATATTTATGTATATTTATATGTCGATATGTCTATATTTCTATATGTACATATATCTATATCTATCTCTGTAAGTCCATATATCTATTTATATCTATATAGATATCTATGTGTTTATATATCTCTATAATATCTATTTATATCTATATAGCTTTTGTTTATATACCTATATCCATATATATCTATATCTATGTGTCTATATATCTATATCCATATATATCCCTATATCTATGTTTACATAGTTATATCTATATATATTTATCTGTGTATATATTTTTACATTCCTCCATTAGAACTTAAGCTTCTCTGCCCATTTCTGCTTTTCATTTCTTATTGTGTGTGACCTTTTCCCCCATTAGTGTGCAGCTCCTTCAGGGACAGAGCATCTTTTCTTCCTCCAGAGCAGTCTTTTTTGCTTATGTTTATATCCCCGGAATTTAGCACTTTATTGATGGGGAGATTTTGGCCCTGAGAAAGAAAAAAAAAAAGACTTGCCTCATGGTCACATAGCTAGGAAATATGATGACCAGGACTACAACCAAAATCTTTTGCCTTCCTATCAAGTGTTTTTCCATCTCCTTTGATCTAGAAAAAAAATGCAACTGGGGGCTCAATGCCCATAATGCCTCCGGACTTTTGCTCCCTAATTCCTGTCTCTCATAAATAAAACCTTGCTGCTACATGACTAGGGGGATGGAGAACAGTCCTCACTTTCAGCCCATTTCCAAATTCCATGCAAAGTCAGAATTTCTCCACAAGGGACCCAAACAACTGAGCCCTTTGTGCATCCAGGAAGTCACTTTGCTCATTGGCGGCTCCATTCCAAGGGTTTTTGGCAGGCAGCGTACCTTGTACGATGACATCATCATCCAAGTAGATGACTTTCTCATGTTTGTGGATAAGTAGAGGGAGATAAAACCGCACAAAATTCAGCTGTTAAAAGAAGGAGAGAAAGAAAATAAAAGAAGGAGAAAAACAAATATTCTCGAGAAGGTCTTCTCTTTGAATGTTTTTTAGTTGTACTTGGTGGTTCAAGGACTCAGAAAATCTCATTGTGATCTAAATCTCTCTTTCCCACTTGAGAAACTCCCTATACCAGTACAGAACAGCAAAGTCCTACAACTAATAGTCTTAGAGCCTCTTAATGTCTTGGGCTTGTCAGTAGAGTAGAACTGATAGTTATCTATAGGATAGTCAGAGAATTGTAGATGGAGTTTGTATGTTAGAGGTGTGTTAGAGGCAGCTCATGCTAGTTCTTGGGAGTCAAATATCAAATTTTTAATGTGACTATTTACACCCTGGAAATTGGTGAATGTTATCAATCAGGTTTTTTTGTTGATTGTCTAGACTTAAGAAAGTTATATAGAAAATGTTAATAATGCTATATTAACTACACAATATATCATATATATTCTCCCCAAATCCTCACTGGAACACCAGTTTTTTTCACCATATGAATTGTTTATTGAATAAATACACAGTCATGTAAACCACCTAAGCGAAAAATAATAACCTCTAATAAAAAAAGTCCCTCTTCGTTGATTTTCAATTTTACAGATTCCTGCAGCTCTGAAGTAGAAGGAATTATAACAAAAAGAACAACTTTTATCTATTTCAAATTACAAGTGCTACCCACACTGCATCATATTAGAAATACATTTTCATTGATTTTTTAAAAATTATTTTGTAAAGTCCTTTTTGCTAAAGCAAGAGAAGTTATGTAGAAATTTTTGAAACATTGAAAGCAATATTCATAGACTTTATACTCTGAGGCACAGGATATACAATCCACATGTATATACTATCCAGAATTGCTGCTTCAAATTCATTTAAATTCATTAGATTTTTTTCCTTTTTGCTCAATATAGAAAGTATTAAGTCCTCTTTACTCATTTAACACACATGTTAAAAAATTTTAAATCAATACAAATAGAATTGTTTCCACTACTGAAATATGGTTCTAACCATTTAGTCTTCATGATCATCCCATAAACTAATCTTTCAGGCATTTCAGACTAGATCCTTTGTTCTTAATCTTACCATTGTTTTTATGATGCTATAACATCTACCTTAAATTATCACCATTAAAATTTTTTTTAAATTAATAAAAATTGAATTTTTTCCACTATTGAAAATATGATTCTAACAATCGAGTTTTCATGATCATCCCATAAGCTAATCTTTCAGGTATTTCAGACTAGATCCTTTGTTCCTAATTTTACCACTTTTTTATGATACTATAACATCTACCTTAAGCTATCATTATTTTCTTTTAAAAGACTAAGGACAGGTACTGACATTCTCCTACTCTACAAATAAAGGGTCAATTCTCACACCAAAAACTTCTTGATGATAGCAATAGTAGGGTACTTGACTAACAGCAATAGGAACTATAACTCACAGTATCAGGATCAAGGGCTAGACTCCTAAATATAGCATTGCCAAACTGCAGAAAGCCAATTGTTAAACATTTAAAAGCACGCTCCTGGTTGGAAGGAACCCTTCAGTTTAATTTCTTCATTATATAGATAAGAACATGAAGTATCTAGTTCGAAGTCATAGAGATCATAGATTTAGAGCTAAAAAGAAACTTAGTTTATCCTGTCCAATCCCTTCCTTTTACAGATCAGGAGGTTTAGACCCTAAAACTTTGAGATTTGCCTGTATATAGTCACACAGTTAGCAAAGGGCAGAGCTGGGGAGTATAACCCAAATCCTCTGAGTCTAAATCCAGTGTGCTTCTTCAGTGGCTAGTAGTCAGGAAGACTCAAATTTGAATCCTCTCTCCCACAATTACTAGCTGTATGATCTTGGGCAAATCATTTAACAGACCCTCAGTTTCCTTCCCTTTAAAATGAGGGTACCACTAATACTCACTTTACAGGGTTGTTGTTAGGATTAAATGGGAGGATGTATGTAAATTGTTTTGCAAACTTTAAAGCACCATGAAAATGCTAAGTATTAGAAGCATTGTTCCACAGTACAGAATTGACAGTCAGGGTTTTGTCAGTTCCTTACTAGTCCAAGCCCCCTTAAGGGGAGGGAAGTGGTACAGGTAATAGAGTACTGGATCTAGATTCAGGAAAACCTGAGTTCAAATTCAACCTCAAACATTTCCTAGCAAGACTTGCCCAGGATTTTTTTTAATCCTGGGAATAAAGTCATTTTTCTTGTTTGCCTCAGTTTCCTTATCAGTAAAAGGGGAGATAATTATAGCACCTCCCTTCCAAGGTCATTGTGAGGATCAAATGAGCTAATAACTGCCAAGCACTTAACACATAGTAGGACTTCATAAATTCTTGTTTCTTTCCAAGTATAAAACTTTTTCAGTTGAAGTATAACTTAGAAAAAGATACTACTAATAATAAAGATAAGTGAGTTCTGTCTGAGTGCCATTAAAATCAAGATGAGAAGATTGAGAAAGAACAGCAAAAACAGCAACAATACAAAGAATGAGAATTGGTGGTTATCTGGTAACTTAATTTACAAACCACTCTACAAATATGGTGCAGTGGAATAGAAGCTGGATTCAGAGTCAGAAGACCTGGGTTCATATCTTACTCTGCTGATTTCTAGCTAAATGACCTTGGAATTGGCCTTTGTTTCCTCATCTGAAAAAATGAAATGGTTGGATTACATGGCTTCTGAGATCTTTCTCTAGCTCCATCATATTAATATATAATCTTATGATGCTATCTGCATGACCTCAGGAAAGTAATTTCTTCTCTCTTGGCCTCAGTTTCTCCAGCTGTAAAAATAAGGGTTAGCCTAAGCCATCCCAAGATCCCTTCTAAAGATTCCAAGCACTATCAGCTAGGTCTTAAGAGAAGCAGGAGGCTTCTTTTACCAGATGCAGACTCTTAGTTCTTTGGGTCCAGGTAAGAGAGTGGGCAAAGCGGGAAGGAAATTTTATTTATTTTTTTTTATTTTTTGCAATTGGGGTTAAATGATTTTCTTTACATATTATTAGACCTAAAATTGTAGAGCTATTTGATGCTCACTCAGGTTGGTCCTCTTTGATGATTTATTTAATAATTTCCCCAGTCACATTCAAAATAATTTGTTTACATTTGTTTTAAAGTTTTTTTTGAGTTCTGGATTCTCTTCCTTGTCCCCAGCCACAATTAAAAAACCACATGTGAAGTTAGGCAAAACATGTTGGTCCTTTTTAGAGAAAGAACCTAGTCCAAGGCAGAGCCTGATTTCCAAAAAACTCCTGATGGCTCAAAATAGAAGCAAAAAAATAGAGAATCATAATAGACAAAGTTAGAAAAATCTGGGTTCAAGTCTCTCCCACACCAAAATGGCCGTGTTACCCTGGACAAGTCACAACTCTACTCTAGGATACTCTAAAATGATAAATTTTAGAGAATGGCAGCTAGGTGGCGCCATAGTGGATAAGGCATTGAGCCTGGAATCAGAAAGACTCATGTTCTTGAGTTCAAATTTGATTTCACTTACTTATGACCCTAAAGGAGTCTTCCTTCATCCTGTTTGCCTTAGTTTCCTCATCTGTAAAACGAGTTGGAGAGGGAAACAGCAACCACTCTAATATCTCTGCCAGGAAAACCCCAATGAGGTCATGAAGAGTCAGACACCACTGAACCCCAATTAAATAATAAAGAAAAGGTGCCAGCTTGCTTTGGTGAAGAGATTTTTCTCACTGGGAGTTTCCAATGAAATCATACATCTAAACCAAATAAATTAATGAGAGCTGTTTCCTTTTCTTCCTTTTCTTTCTTTTCTTTTTTCTTTTTGGATACCTTAAGATTTTTTAAATCACTTTTTTAATTTTCCTGGGATTGTAATTCAACTGACATACACTTGTGTGTGGTGTATCCAGAAAAGTTTCTCACATCCCCAAAGTTTAGTTCCACATAGTCGCCCCATAGATGATTCTTTCTCCTTTAAAAAATTAAAGCATTGAGATTTTATTGATGCCTTTTGGTTTTTACATTCACTTTCCCTCATTGAGCTTTTCCTTATATATAAAAAAAAATTGTCAAAACTAATCATCTATACAACATTCTGCTCCTATAAGTCTCTGCTCTGTGCTCATCTGAACCCTCTACCAACAAGAGGAGCCTCATTAATTTCCTGAATGCCTTCCCATTCCATTCATCAGTCTCATAAATGATTTCCCCCCGAACT
Source organism: Sminthopsis crassicaudata (assembly GCF_048593235.1). Lineage (NCBI taxonomy): Eukaryota > Metazoa > Chordata > Mammalia > Dasyuromorphia > Dasyuridae > Sminthopsis > Sminthopsis crassicaudata. Next base: position 290,841,588 of record NC_133621.1, read on the forward strand.
CACAGGCTGTAGCAACTCGGGGCGTGCTGTGTCTGGTCGGATTTTTCCTTTGAGAACCATGGGGTTGAATTCCACAATTTTAAACTTGATTTCTCTTAGTTTGGACTGTTCAATCCATTTCCTGAAGAGGTGATAAAAGTTAAGTAGCATTATTATTTTAGCAACTGAATACTAGACAGATTGGATAGAAGAGAAAATGGTAGTAAGGAAACAAATTGTGATTATTGTAATAGTTCAAGAGAGAAGGGATGAATGCTTGAACTAGGATGGGGACTGATAATGCAGAGAAGGAATTTTTAGAATTTCAATATATTTTGGAAAGATTTCCTCACAGAACTCTGATCTTGGAGTCAGGAGGACCTGAATTTAAATAATAGATACTTTCTAGTGACCTTGGGCACATCCCTTAGCCCTGATTGCCAGGAAGAAAGGAAGGAAGGAAGGAAGGAAGGAAGGAAGGAAGGAAGGAAGGAAGGAAGGAAGGAAGGAAGGAAGGAAGGAAGGAAGGAAGGAAGGAAGGAAGGAAGGAAGGAAGGAAGGAAGGAAGGAAGGAAGGAAGGAAGGAAGGAAGGAAGGAAGGAAGAAAGGAAGGAAAGAAGGAAGGAAGGAAGGAAAGGAGGGAAGGGAAGGGAAGGGAAGGGAGGGAGGCAAGGGAGGGAAGGAAGGAAGGGAAGGGAAGGGAGGGAGGCAAGGGAGGGAAGGAGGGAAGGAGGGAAGGGAAGGGAAGGGAGGGAGGCAAGGGAGGGAAGGAAGGAAGGGAAGGGGAGGGAGGCAAGGGAGGCAAGGGAGGGAGGGAGGCAAGGGAGGGAGGGAGGGAGGGAGGCAAGGGAGGGAGGGAGGCAAGGGAGGGAGGGAGGGAGGGAGGGAGGCAAAGGAGGGAAGGAGGGAGGGAAGGAAGGAGGGAGGGAGGGAAGGAAGGAGGGAGGGAGGGAGGGAAGGAAGGAGGGAGGAAGGAAAGGAAGGAAGGAGGGAGGGAGGGAAGGAAGGAGGGAGGGAGGGAGGGAAGGAAGGAGGGAGGAAGGGAAGGAAGGAGGGAGGGAGGGAAGGAAGGAGGGAGGGAGGGAGGAAGGGAAGGAAGGAGGGAGGGAGGGAGGGAGGGAAGGAAGGAGGGAGGGAGGGAAGGAGGGAGGGAGGGATGGAAGGAAGGAGGGAAGGAGGGAGGGAGGGAAGGAAGGAGGGAGGGAGGGAGGGAAGGAGGGAGGGAAGGAGGGAGGGAGGGAAGGAAGGAGAGAAGGAAGGAGGGAAGGAAGGAGGGAAGGAGGGAGGGAGGGAAGGGAGGGAAGGAGGGAGGAAGGCAAGGGAGGGAAGGAGGGAGGAAGGAGGGAAGGAAGGAGGGAGGGAGGGAGAGAGAGAAGGAAGGGAGGGAGGGAGGGAGAGAAAGAAGGAAGGGAGGGAAGGGAGGGAGGGAGGGAGAGAAGGAAGGAAGGAAGGAAGGGAGGGAAAAAAAAGAAGATTTTCTATCAAAGATTTAGCATGGCATCATGGATAGAGAGCTTGTTTTGAAGGCCTAAAAATCATGGGTTCACATTTCACTTCCCAGAGTTAGTGGCTGTGTGACTCTGAGCAAGTGATGTTATTTTCCATGTCTATCTAAGCAACTTAAAGAGGGTCTTTTGTGTTAGAGACCTTTCAGTAAAGCCCTTTTACACACACACACACACACACACACACACACACACACACACACACAATGTTTTAAAATAATTTGAAGAAGATGCTAAATTTCAGTTAGGAGTTGCTGAAAAGAAAGTTGTCATTTACTTTTCCTCTCCTAGTTCACAGAATCCATGGAATCCACCCATTAACCCCCTGGTTAAGAACCCCTGATCTAAGACTACAATTTGCAGAGAAGGGGCTAATCTGCTTTGGCAAAGAGAGTTTTCTCATCTAGTGAGTTTCCTATGCCAGTGAAAGCACAAGTCCAGCCCTTATCTTTATCCCCTTCTATTCCAAATGTTTAAAAATAGGGGGGAAGGGAGATTTCTATTGAAGGGATTTATAAATGGCAGTTAATGATAGCATATATACAGAGGCATTACAAGCAGCTATTGCTCATGGGATCAAGATCTAGGGCTGAAACAGAGCTTGAGTCCCTTCATTTTTTTTTAGAAGGTAACAAGGTCTGATCCTATTTTCTCTTGTTTCAATATGGTGCCCAGTAACCACCATACTGCCCTTGCTTCTAGTTATATTCCAGGGCACTTGTCAGCTATGTTATGATTACACAGTCAAACCCCCAAAGGATGGGCAGTGATTCTGAAAGGATCATCATTACTAAATGGAAAGATGCAAGCCAGTCCCTCAGAAACAAGTGTTGGTTACCGGATGTGGGAGAGCGTATTCCTCAGACCGACCACGTAGAATAGGACATTAGCATCTGTGTTGCTGTAGATGCTGTTGATGGCCGCCATGGCGGCACCCATCCTGCCCGCTGCTGCACACACCACCACGGGGATCTCTTCTTCCATTTCTTCAGAATCCTCAGCATCATCTGCTGCCATGGAAATCAGTTTTAGTACAAGGGCAAGTATCCAGAACTTCCAGATGGGGGCAGCAGCACTAATCACAAGGACTGAACAGGAGATTTTTCCCCAAAGGAGACAATTGCTGGGACAAGGAAGGAACTATCAGCACACAGTTTTAAAGAGCCTTTCTTCCTCATCATAGGTGTTTGTGTTTTGTTTGTTTCTTTCCTCAAACATTGAATAAAGCTTTATAAAAAATTTAATCTTGATCTGAACCAATATTCTAGATCTTTTATTGATGTTTGCAACAAATAAGTTTTCATGGCAAATTTTATCTTGGGATCTGAACCCACTTTCTAGATCTTTTGTTTATGTTTACAAAAAAAATAGATTTTTATGGCACATTTGATCTTGGATCTGAACCAACATTCTGGATCTTTTGTTTATGTTTACAAAAAAAAAATAGGTTTTTATGGCAAATTTGATCTTGGATCTGAACCAACATTCTGGATCTTTTGTTTATGTTTACAACAAATAAGTTTTTATGGCACATTTCACCAGGACATAGATTTTGGAATTGGTCAAGATTGCTGTAGCTACTAGTCACTCAGAGCTGACTGAAAATTCCCTCTCTTACCTTTTCCAAGTGGTCATCTAAACTCTGTTTGAACATATACAAGCTGCTAGATTACACAATGGATTGAGCCTGGGGCCTGAGTTCAAATCCAGCCTCAGACACTTTCTAGCTGTGTGACCCTGGGCAAGTCACTTCACCCTGTTTGTCTCAGTTTCCTCATCTGTAGAATGATCTGGAAAAGGAAATGGCAAATCACTCCAGGATCACTGCCAATAAACCCTAAATGGGGTTAAAGAAAGACTTGGACGTGACTGAAAATAACTAAACAAAAGAGCTTAAACTAGAGTGAGGTAAAAAGCTAGATCTTCAAGGTCATCTCATTCAACTCACTCATTTTACAGATGAGGAAATTGAGACTCTGACAGGCTAAGTGACTTGTTACACAGCTAATGCTAGCAGTATTATTTGAACCCAGTTGTTTCCGATTCTGTTCAATATTCTGTTCATTTTGCCACATTTCTTCTAAGATAATGAGGGAGATGGAAAAATTCAAGATGATTCTAACCTTCAGCACCTGAGAGACCTCAAAAAATAGTGCAGCTTTAGACGGAGACATCTAGGTTTAGGAGGGAGCTGGTTTGGAGATTTTATAATTAATTCCGTTCTGAGTTGGAGGGACATTGAACCACAGGAGCCATATAAGTGGAAATTATCCAAGCAGAAATACCTAATTGGTGTTTGGAGATTGACTCTTATTCATGCACTCTGAAAGATTTTCCAGTCCTTGTAAGGGACTTTTCCTGAATCACAATTCTATATAAGCCTCCAAATTGCACCAAAGGTGCTGACCTACTTTATCAAAGGGGAGATTCTTCATCTGAGAGTTCTCAGCACTAATAAAATCACAGACAGAGTCCCACTTCTTATGCTATTCAGACACATTATTTTATTTTTCCTCTCTTAGGACCAGTCAAAAAGCACTCAAAGAAAAATGGTCTTAAAATGATTTTGTTTTAAAATTGCAATTCCATTAGCACAACAGCAGATACTTAACTATATCTAGAATGCTTTTAAAGTTCTTTAAGCTTTCATGTGAGCCCAAGAAATATTTTATTATGATTATTGAGCTCATCTTTTATTTGGTCTGAAAATGTTTTAATGAAATGTTCCTGTTATCTGTTTGGGAAATTCTGTTAACTTTTCATTTGTTATAGCAATTGTACAGTAGGATGAGGGCCCAGGGTTATCCTTATGATAGACCAAAATGCAGGGTCATATATAGTAAGCAGAAAGGGTGCTTGTGCCAGTTCGTCTTAATGAGAGAGATTGTTGAGATTGTTAAGATTGTTTAAAAGGTTAACCTGGGCAGCTAGATGGTGCAGTGAATAGAGTGCTGGCCCTGAAGTTAGAAGGACCTGAGTTAAAATTCAGCCTCAAACACTTAATACTTCCTAACTGTCTGACTCTGGGCACACAAACCCCAAGAACTCCAAATCTCCATATAAGGAGAGAGAACTCCCTTCAGACACCTCCTCATTTCTTCCTGGGCTGCACTATTTGGTGATTTTTCTGGCTGTCCCTGAATGGAGTACCTTCTCCTTTTCTTCCTCCATCCATTCTCCTTCCATCTCTCCATCACTACCACCTTCCCCTCCTCAAGTTTTTCAGGTTCCCTTTCCTAATTAAATTGTCATTTCCTTGAGAATAAAATACTATTTTTCTTTCTTTCCTCTTTTTTTCTTCCTTTTTGTATTTGTCTTCTTAACACATTGTTTGACACATAGTAGGCATTTAATAAATGCTTATTGATTGATTTAGTGAGATAACTGGCAACTGATCATACTATGGTCTACTTCTGAACATAGCTAAATAGGCATAGATTTTGAGCTGGGAGAGAATGTTCAGGTCCTCTGCCTCCGAGTCCAGTGTGACTTCCATGGGTCACATGGATCACATGGGTCAATAACAATGGACATTGGTTTTCAGCTTACCTGTTTCATTCTTGAGTGTAGGCACCTTGTAAGTTTTCTTGTACAGAATCACACAGATAGTCAGAACAAGAAGGAACAGCAAAATCTGATTAACTGAAAATTTAAAAATAAAAAATTAAGACCTAATTTCTCAACTCAAAATCAATTGATAAATTTTTCTTTCATTTTTAATAAAGCTTTTTAAGTTTCTGTACAAACAATACTAATGCAAACAAGATTAGAAGGGAAGTAACTAATTGGGAAAATATTTTTAAAAGGAAAGGTTCTGACAAAGGTCTCATTTCCAAAATATAGGGAGAACTGACCCTGATTTATAGGAAACCAAACCATTCTCCAATTGATAAATGGTCAAGGGATATGAACAGACAATTCTCAGATGATGAAATTGAAACTATTTCCACTCATATGAAAGAGTGTTCCAAATCACTACTGATCAGAGAAATGCAAATTAAGACAACTCTGAGATACCACTACACACCTGTCAGATTGGCTAAGATGACAGGAACAAATAATGATGAATGTTGGAGGGGATGTGGGAAAACTGGGACACTGATACATTGTTGGTGGAGTTGTGAAAGAATCCAGCCATTCTGGAAAGCAATTTGGAACTATGCCCAAAAAGTTGTCAAATGTGCATACCCTTTGACCCAGCATTGCTGTTATTGGGATTATATCCCAAAGAAATACTAAAGAGTGGAAAGGGACCTGTATGTGCCAAAATGTCTGTGGCAGCTCTTTTTGTTGTAGCTAGAAACTGGAAAATGAATGGATGTCCATCAGTTGGAGAATGGTTGGGTAAATTGTGGTATATGAAGGTTATGGAATATTATTGCTCTGTAAGAAATGACCAACAGGAGAAATACAGAGAGGCTTGGAGAGACTTAAATCAACTGTTGCTGAGTGAAATGAGCAGAACCAGAAGATCACTATACACTTCAACAACAATATTGTATGAGGATGTATTCTGATTGAAGTGGATATCTTCAACATAAAGAAGAGCCAACTCACTTCCAGTTGATCAATGATGGACAGAAATAACTACACCCAGAGAAGGAACACTGGGAAGCGAATGTAAATTGTTAGCACTACTGTCTATCTACCCAGGTTACTTATACCTTCAGAAGCTAATAATTAATGTGCAACAAGAAAATGGTATTTACACACATATATTGTATCTAGGTTATATTGTAACACATGTAAAATGTATGGGATTGCCTGTCATTGGGGTGAGGGAGTGGAGGGAGGGAGGGGATAATTTGGAAAAATGAATTTTAAAAATAAATAAATAAATAAATTCATTAGCAAAAAAAAATAAATAAATAAAGCTTTTTATTTTCAAAACATATGCATAGATAATTTTCAACATTCGCCTTTGCAAAACCTTGTCCTCCAAATTTTTTTCTCTCCCTTCCTCCTATACCCTCCTCTAGATGATAAGTAATCTAATACATGCCAAACATGTACAATTCTACACATATTTCCACAATTATCATGCTGCACAAGAAAAATCAGATCAAAAAGGGAAAAAATGAGAAAGAAAACAACAACAACAAAAAGAGTAAAAGTACTGTGTTGTGATCCACAATCAGCTCCCACAGTCCTCTCTCTGGGTGTGGATGGCTCTCTCCATCATAAAACCATTGGAACTGACCTGAATCACCTCACTATTGAAGAGAGCCACATCCTTCACAATTGATCATCGTATAATCTTCTTGTTGCTTTGTACAATGTCTTCCTGATTCTAGTCCCTTCGCTCAGCATCAGCTCATGTAAGTCTTTCCTGGCTTTTCTGAAATCATCTTGCTGATTGTAGATATTACTATTACTGCTATTACTAAAACTATTACAACCATAACAACAACTGCTATTACAATTATCATCACTACCCCCCCCCCACTACTACCATTACTACTATTGCTACTATTACTACCACTCCCATTTTATAGATGAGGAAATTAAGGCAAAGGGATAAGTGAATTAATTACCCAGGGTCAAACATCTAGTAAGTGTTTTAAGCAGGATTTCTGACTCCACGTCCAGTGGTCCATGAACTATACTATCTAGCTGACCTTAGTATCTAGTTAACAAGAATCATTACATAAAACAAGAGGCTAGTAGTTGGAAGTTTTATAGACATATCCCAGATGCGGTCCTTGTTATATTGCACTACCCTAGTCTATAATGTGTTGGTTATCACCATTCTTACCCCAATTGAATTGCCCTGAATAGTAAAATGATTAGTTATAGTTCTGATTCCTTAGTTATAAAATGGTTAGTTATGGCTCTGTTAGGCTGATCTCTTTTGATTAATCATGGATCTCATTGAGAAGATCCAATTGCATTCAGGGATTGATGAAACCATAATCTCCTGCCCACAGGAGCATCTGGAGGACTGCCTGTAGCCCTCTCCTATTGGGCTCTATAATGAAAGCGAACTACTTTAGTGAATATAGATGTATCTGTGGTATATGCCTCCTTTCCATTAATCAGATGCTTCTTACATAAAATTATTTCTGTGGTTACATTTCCAAGGAATCTTAAATGATTTTTATTTAGGCGAGACAGGCTCCTTGTAGGAGGGAGAATGTTTAAGGCTAAGGTTTGCTTTACAATTCAAATAATTTTGTGTGTCAATACTATATATTCTCTTTTATATTAATAATGATAACAATGTATTCCCATAATGCCTTTAGGTTTACAAAGCCCTTAATGCTCCTATGATATACCTAAGTACAAATTATTATTCATCGTATTTTACAGATGAGGAAATAGATTTTTAAAAGTTTCTCTGAGATTTCTCTAAAATCAAGCCCCTAATAAATCTCTTATCAAACAGTACACTTGTAACAGCAAAGTTTAATCTATTAACCCAATTTAATCTATTAATTTTATCATATTTCCAAGAGATACTAAATGGCATGCTGACTTTGGTGAATGGTTAAATGAATATTCAATATTGATATTGAATTCATCCTTAATATATGAATATTATTGTAAGGAAAGAAACAAGTATTTATTAAGTATCGACTATGTATTACCATGCTAAGAACTTTACAAATAGTATCTAATTTGTAATAGTACTCATCTAAGCTTATGCTCAATACTTTCAACACACTATTTTCTATTCTTAATTTTTTTGTTTTTTTCACATATATGAAAATTCATCTCCTGTCTCACATTTTTGCTGACATCTGATACCCTTCCCACCTCCACCTTTTAGAATACTTCGTTTCTGGGGGCAGCTAGGTGGCACAGTGGATAGAGCACCAGCCCTGAAGTCAGGAGGACCTGAGTTGAAATCTAGTCTCTGACACTTAACACTTCCTGGCTGTGTGACCCTAGGCAAGTCACTTAACCCCAATTGCCTCAGCCAAAAAAAAAAACACAAAAAAACCTTTGTTTCCTTCCTAATTCAGCTCATTTGTTGCTTCCTAAAAGAAGCTTACCTGATCTCTTTTACTTGTAACCTTATCCTTAATTATATTGTACTCACTTTGAATGCATTTTATATTTCCTTAAAGTGCCTACCCTGCTCTCCTACTCCCTCCCAATATAAACTTCTTGAAGGCAGGGAACTTTTTTTTTTAAGTCATTGAATCTCCAATGCTTAGTACCAAAGTAGGCTCTTAATTACTGCCTGGCAATTAGACAGCTTTGACCATAACCAATCCTTAATAAATGTTTTTTTTCAATCAAACTGATATTTTGTATTTCCCCCATTCTGGAAATTTCAAATAAGGCTAATTTTTTTTCATGTTGAAGAGGTTCATGATTGGCCACTTGATTTATTTTTCCTGGTAAAATGTTTATTCTTATTTTTGGTTTTTCCATCACTTTCATTTCCAAATATATCCCTCCTTACTTTCCTACTCGGAGAGACAGCTCCTTGTAACAAAGAATAAAAAAGAAAGAGAAAAAAAAGTAGGTTAGCAAAACTAACCAACATATCAACAAGTGTTTCACATTCACAGATGATCATATTTCAAAATATCATGGTCCCTAGAGAAGCTGTAAGAACCAAAGGTGAGCAGCTTTGATTCACAGAGGTTTTTAGAAACAGCACTGACCAGCTAAACCTGAATGACTGGAACCTCCAAACTTTCATCAGAGATTAAGAAAGGCATCTTTGAGGTCCTGGAAAGGAAGAGATCTGATCTTGACCCAAAGAAGTCTGTCTACAGCCAAAATAAAGTAGAGGAGATGGAGGGGGCTGGATTGGGATCTGGTGACAGGGAAGAGGAATTAATTACAGAGAGGCAGATGTCAGCTTGAAGTAAGGAAAAGCTTCCTAACAATTAGAGCTATCTCAATGCAGAATGGATTATCTCATGAAATAGTGAGTTCCCTGTGACTGAAGTCTTCTTGCAGATCCCCGATATTATCAGAGAATATGTTAAAGGAATTCTCATTCTGGTGTAGATTGTACTAAATGGCTTCTAAAGTCTCTTCTACCCCTGAGGTTCTGGGATAAGCTGAGCAGCTCATCTCTAAAACAGGGTTAATACCCCTAATTACAAAGCTAGATCAAAGATCAAATGAGATAATATATGTGAAATACACACACACTTGTGTGTGTGCCAATTATTTTTATTGCAAAATGAATTAAATATTGCAGTAAATTATTGCAGTAAATAGAAAAGTGATGGATATATTGTTTAATAATACTGATTGCATGGCTGTTTCTATGCTATTTAATAAAAGTATTATTTTAATTTTTCTGTTTTTAAAAATCATCATGAAGTAGACAAACATCAACAAACATTCACATTTCCTTACATGAAGAACAAAATAGAGGATTGTATCTAACACCATGAATTAGAGCTTGATTCTCTTGGTGGGTTTCTGGAAGGGATCCTCTGGACTACTCTGTTCTCTTCCCAAGGAGTCTCTGTGATGGGTGAATGGCAAATTATTTTGCTTGGCATCCAGAGAAAACTGCATCTTACTCTTGAGCTATTTGAACAGGTCTGTTAGTGTGCTATAAAAATAAACATTACACGGAACCAGAAAATGAAATAGACACTGAAAGAATCCACTGATTACTTCAGGAAAGAGATCACCAAATAAAAACTGCAAGTAACATTATAACTAAATTTCAGACTACCAAGTTAAGAGAAAACTACTTCAAGTGTTTGAAAGAAACAACTCAAACATTGGAAAGCCACAATCAGAATTACACAAGATTTAGCAGCTGCAACTTTAAAGGATTGGAACATGATATTCTAGAAGACAAGGGAATCAACCTGGTGAAATGAGGTTTCCAAGGGGAAAAATGGTCATTTGATGAAATAGAAGGATTTCAAGCTTTCATGAGGAGGAAACCAGAATTGAACCAAAAAAAAATTGGTCTCCAATATCAAGATCCTAGAGAAACTAAAACATAAGAAAAAAGGAAAAGAAAACATAAGAGATTCAATGGATCTAAATTGTTTATATCCTTACATTCTTTTTTAAAAAAATGTACCACTAATAGTCCAGCTAAAAGGAATATACATAGAGAGAGGGTACAGATATAAGGTGAATTTGAGATAATAACATAAGAAATTAAGGGATGAGAAAGAGAAGTACACTGGGTACAGAGGGAAAGAAGAAGTAAAATGGGAGTAAATTATTTCACATGAAGAAGTGGAAGGAAAGAAGAGAGGATGGATGATGGGAATCTCTTGAACTATATTCTCTTCAATATTAACTCAAAATGGGTAATATACCCAATCAGGTGAATATGGAAATCTATTTTACCCAACCAGAAAGTAGGAGGGGAGAACATTAAAGTAAAGGGAGGCAGGGATAGACTGAAAGGACAAATTAAGGGAAATGCTAGACAGAAACAAAATGGTGTCAGAGAGGGAAGGGGTGAAAGGAGAAAGAGGACAAAAAGGAATAAAAATAAGATAGAGGGAAATGCACAGTAATCATAATTGTGGATGTGAATGGGAAAAATTTTCCCATAAAATGGAAGAAAGGAAACCCAGAATCCTACAATATGTTGTTTACAAGAAACACACTTGAAGCAGAAAGAGACACACAGAGTAAAAATAAGAGGCTGAAGCAGAATCTATTGTGCATCAGCTGAAGTTAAAAAAAAAATTAGGGATCCTGAGCAATGAATACTAAAAATTACCTTGACATGTAATTGGGGGGAGAGAGGAAAGAAAAATCAAAAAATAGACTCAATTAAAAGAGATAAGGAAAGAAATTACATCTTATTAAAAATATACCCTAGACAATTATTTGATATCAAGACTACAGTTATATGCACCAAGGGGTATCAATACCAGATCTCAAACTATATTATAAAGCAGTAATCATCAAAACTATCTGATTAAGAAATAAAGTAGTAAATCAGTAGAATAAATTAGATACGCAAGATATAGTAGCAAATGACAAAGTAACCTACTGTTTGATAAATCCAAAGACCACAGCTTTTGGGATAAGAACTCACTATTTGACAAAAGCTGCAGGGAAAACTGGAAAACAATAGGCCATAAACTAGGTAGAGAACAACATTTTACACTACATATTCCAAACAAACAAAACTTTTTTGCTCAAACAAAACCAATGCAACAAATATTAGAAGTAAAACAGAAAAAAAGCTTGTGGCAGCCCTTTTTGTAGTGGCTAGAATCTGGAAATTGAATGGATGCCCATCAATTGGAGAATGACTGAATAAATTGTGGTATATGAATGTTATGAAATATTATTGTTCTATAAGAAATAACCAGCAGGATGATTTCAGAAAGGCCTGGAGAGACTTACATGAACTGATGCTAAGTGAAATGAGAAGAACTAGGAGATCATTATACACTTCAAGAACAATACTATATGAGGATCAATTCTGATGGACATGGCTCTCTTCAATAAGGAGATGATCCATATCACTTCCAATTGTTAAGTAATGAAGAGAACCAGCTACACTCAGGGAAAGAACTATGGGAAATAAGTGTGAACCACAACATAGCATTTCCATTCTATCTGTTATTGTTTGCTTGCATTTTTATTTTCCTTCTCAGCTTATTTTTATAATCTTTCTAAATCAGATTTTTCTTGTGTAGCAAGACAACTATATAAATATGTATACAAATATTGTATTTAACATCTACTTTAACATCTTTAACATGTATTGGATTGCTTGCTATGTAGGGGAGGGAGTGGGGGGAAGGAGGGAAAAAGTTGGAACAGGTTTCACAAGGATCAATAATGAAAAATTACCCATACATATGTTTTGTAAATAAAAAGCTATTTTTTAAAAAAAGAAATAAAGCTAAAAGCTGAGAAACAATCTTTACAATAAGTATCTATGATAAAGACTTAATTTCTCAAATTTATATAGAATTGAGTCAAATATATAAGAATACAAGTCATCCCCCAATTGATAAATGATCAAAGGATATGAACAGGCAGTTTTCAGATGAAATCAAAGCTATCTATAGGCATACCAAGAAGAGCTCTAAATCACTTTTGACAAAAGAAATGCAAATTAAAACAAGTCTGAGGCACCACCTCACACCTATCAGATTGGCTAATATGACAAAAAAAGAAAGGAAAATGCTAAATATTGGAGATGTGGGAAAGTTGAAACTAATATACTATTATTGTAAGAGTTGTAAACTGATCCAACCATTCTGGAGAGCAATTTGGAACTATGCCCAAAAGCCTATACAACTGTGCATACCTATCGATCCAACAATATTACTATTAGATCCGTGTTCCAAAGAAATCGTAAAAATTGGAAAGGACCCACATGTGCAAAAATATTTATAGCAGCCCTTTTTTGTGGTGCAAAATATTGGAAGTTGAGGGAATACTCATCAATTGAGGAATGACTAAACAAACTGCAGTAATGGAATAATATTGGGCAAAAAGAAATGATGAACAGACAGATTTCAGAAAAACATAGAAAGATTTGTATGAATTGATACAAAGTAAAATGAGCAGAACCTGAAAAACATTGTGCATGGTATCAATGACACTGTTTCATGAGCAACTAGGAATGACCCAGATCTTCTCAATAATACAATGATATAACACAAGTACAAAGAACTTTATGAAGGAAAATGCTATTCAGATCCAGATAAAGAACTGATGGACTGGGGCAGCTAGGTGGCACAGTAGATAGAGCACCAGCCCTGAATTCAGAAGGACGGGAGTTCAAATCTGGTCTCAGACACTTCCTAGCTGTGTGACCCTGGGCAAGTCACTTAACACTTCCTGACTATGTGATCCTGGGCAAGTCACTTAACCTCAGGGTAAAAAAAAACAACAAAAAAACTGATGGACTCAATGCAGAATAAAGCACAATTTATTATTTATTCTTTTTCATGTTTTCCCTTCTGATCTGCTTCTTCTTTCACAACTGTAACTAACATGAAAATATGTTTTACATGATAGCACATGTATAAACTTTTATCAAATTGACTACCATTTTAGGAAGAGGGGAAGGGAGGGAAGGAAGAAGGAAAATTTGGAATTCAAAATCTTGTAAAAAATGAATGCTAAAAATTGCCTTGACTTGTAGTTGGGGAAAAATAATATATCAAAGTTTAAAAAATAATAATAAGCATTGCATACCAATGCATCTGGCCACAAGTAGAGCTTACTAGCTTTTGCCATGGGCAAGAATATTTGGTTTCAAGTATCTTATGGAATAGCATCAAAGCCTGAATATTTGGGTTACCAGACTCTGCCAAAGAAAATTTTATTCTGGACTCAGTCCAGTGCAAAGCAAATTAAGGGAACAGGAGATTGGAGGAGGCAAATGCTATCATTCACCCCATTGGCCAATTGGACATTCAACCAGCATTAACCAGTCTGGGAACCTTGCCAAACATCTATATTTTGCCCATTTAAAGTTTGCTTGATAACATTTGGGATGAATAAATCTCTCATAGGGGTATTTTCTGTAACTGACTCGGTCTAAAAACTTGGAGCCATTTTTGTGGCTATCACCTTAACATTTTAATTATCAACTACTTACCAGGGGTTACTATCCATGAAATGCATTTTGGGAGACAGAAGGGAATCTGAATGTGGGATTTCCTCAGTGTGGATAAAGTTCCAGTATGGAAACCTTTTTCCATTAGCAAGAATTAATTCATATTCAGTTTGGGGTTATAGAGAGCTACCTCGGGCCATGAAAAAGTATGCCTTGCCCAGGGACACGCAATCCCTTGGGTCTTCCTGACTCTGTTGCATCTCTGTGAAATGTAATATATGAAATGTACAGGGATCATAGGTTTGGAGTTAGAAGGGACCATAGAAGCATTAAGTCTAGCTTTTAAAATTTTTACCATTGAGGAAAATGGCCCAGGGCAATGACTAGCCCTTATATAATTGGTAAGTGGAAAAGCCAGGATTTGAACTCAGGTTCTGTGATTCCAAAGCCAGAACCTTTTCCAGTGAACCATATTAGCTCTCTTCAGAATCCCAGAGCCCAAGGGAATATTAGAAAGCATTCTGTTGCACATGTTCAACATACATCATACCGTATCCTGTCCAGGAGAAGGAGAAAAGAGGGAAAGGAGGGAAAAAATTTTGGAATATAAGGTTTTGCAAAGGTGAATGTTGAAAACTATCTTTGCATGGATTTGGAAAAAATAAAAGGTTATTAAAAAAAAAAAAGAAAACATTTATTTAAATACCCACATTTTACTGATGAAAAAACTGAAAGCTAAAGAGAGGAAGGGATTTATTAAAGGTCACATAGCAACTTAGAACAAAGCCAGGCCTGAGACTGGCGTTCTCTCTACCATGTCCCATTAACAATTGGATAAAACCCCATTTTTCATAGGAATATATTGAATAGTTGGCTTGGACATTCTTCCAAGATACTACCTCAATGAGAGGCTGGCTTCCCCACACTTACTCTAGCAAAACTGAACTTTGGGGGCAGCTAGGGTGGTTCAGTGGATAGAGCACCAGCCCTGAAGTCAGGAGGACCGAGTTCAAATCAGGCCTTAGACACTTAACTCTTCCCAGTTGTGTAACCCTGGGCAAGTCACTTAACCGCAATTGTCTCAGCAAAACAAAACAAAACAAAAAAACTAAAGTTTGCACTATACTAGATAATGATCAAGAAATACAAGAAACTATAATAAATAATCCTTCCAGAACTGGCTGTCATAAGAGGTCAGTCAGAAATACATAATCATAGGAAAGGAACTTTTAGTAAAGCAAGAATGCTCTGAGTGCAGAGGCAGTAAGAGAAGAGGGCTCCCTTGAGAAAGACCCAGAATGGTGAGGATGCTTTGAGGTCAGCTACCTTGGAAGCCCCCCAGAATCTCAGTGGGAAGTGGATCAATGCATATCATATTGATTAATGAAGCTCACACCACAGCACTGAGGCCTCAATTCAGGATCTTTGAGTCTCTAAGGCTCTGCCAGCCCTGAAGATCTAGCTTTTCGAACCTCAAAGATCCAGGAGATCCTAACCCTGGGAGGTGGAGACCACTGAAAGAGCCCAGAGGATGACTCACAGCTGACCATCCAACTCTAAAATGAATTAGAAATTCATTGTGGTTGAGTCATTTTTCAATCATGTCCAAATCTTTGTGAACCTATTTGGAATTTTCTTGGCAAAGATGCTAAAATGTTTTGCCATTTCCTTCTCCAGGTCATTTTACAGATGAGGAAACTGAGGCAAATGCAATAAAGTAACTTGCCCAGGGTCACACAGCTAGTGAGTATTTGAAACCCCATTTGAACTCTGGTCTTTCTGCCTCCTAGATTGGCATTCTATCCACTGCTTTACCTAACTACCTAATAACTGGGGATAGAGGAGGGATTAAAACATCAAGGAGAGAATAATCTTGAGCAAAATAAATTTCCTAATCCTGAAGGGAGGAGCTAAAGGGATTTTTAAAAAAGAAAAGGTTAGAACCTTAGTTTTTCTCTTAGAAAATTAGAAAATGGCTTACCAAATTGTGATTTATGAAGGTGATGGAATATTGTGACACAAAAAAATGAAAAATAAAAGATAATTTGAAAGAATTCTGGATAGCATAAACTGATGAGTAAAATGAGAACAGTCTATATATGGATAACTTCATAGTAAGGAAAAAACAAATTTGAAGAATTTCAGTACTCTGATCATTGTAAGATCAAACATGTCTTTTAGAGGGTGTGTTATTGACCTGATGGAGAGTTTATATAAACACAAGTGCAGAAAGAGACATATTTTTGGACATTTCAGAATATGGCTTCATTTTGCTTGACTATGATTATTTATCACAAAATTATTTTTCATTTTTCTCTCTCCCAGTTTTTAATGGGGACTAGAGAAAGGAAATCTGGAAAAAAGGGGACTCGCAATAGTGATGCCCAAAAGGAGAACACTAGTATAATATCTTTTAAATGTACAGGAGAGAACAGAAGAAAACTCAGAACAAAGCATAGACAATCAGGCAGTTTTGAAAGAAGCATGAAGAATTTAATACATACTTATTTTGTTGTTGTTTTGCGCTGAGGCAGTTGGGATTAAGTGACTTGCCCAGGGTCACACAGCTAGGAAGTGTTAAGTTTCTGAGATCAGATTTGAACTCAGGTCCTCCTGACTTTAGGGCTGGTGCTCTATCCACTGCACCAACTAGCTGCCCCCAATCGTACTTTTTAAAAAAAATTAAGCAATACAAAATGGAGATTAATGTTTTCATAAAAAATCTTTTTGTGTTCTGCTGTGTGGGTGGGTTATTTTTTGTTATTTAAGTTTAAAATAACACTTTAAAAAAAAAGAAAGCTTTTAAAATAGAAAAAGGGGTAAAACTACCAACTTACTTCTTCTTAATAGAGCCATGTGTTCATGTGGCTATCGGTTGTCACCTGTGGGTGAAGAAATTTAAAAAAGAAAGAATGAGATCAAAATTAAAATCATAAATATGGCTTTAGAACTTTAGCTGCTTTGGATCAAAATGTTTTTAGTACTTTGATGGGAGAGGTAACTTAACCAATCATTCCTCATCTTTCCTAATCTAAAATTTTGGAAACCAGAACATGGATTTCTAGGACATTATAACTCATTTTAAACCCTATCCTACATCTGAATTTTCTATAGGTATATAGGTTGTATAATTAACTTCTGTAGCTAATTTTTAATGTCATTTTTAATTTATGTTATTTCATATATATATATATATATATATATATATATATATATATATATATATATATGTGTGTGTGTATGTATATGTATGTGTGTGTATACACACATTATATATATATGTATTATATATAATTTTAATGTTAAATTAGTATATAGGAGATTTTTAAGACCTCCATAACAGCTTCTTGAAGTTGCCTTTGCTAACTCATATCGTAAGTGTAAATATACCCCCAAGGCTCTGTTCTGGGCCATCTTTCCTCTCTATACCCTCCCTTGGTGGTTTTATCAGTTCATATATGTTTAAATGTCATCTCTAACCTAGCGACTGCTCCCATGGCATCATCTGAACCACCAAAGACATCATCACTGTCAGCATTGGCACCTCACTACCATCAATATTACCATCTTCATCACCAGTATCACTACCATCAGCACCAAGATAAGGTCATCAGCTCCTAAATCCTCAAACTGACTCAGTTTCTGGCTGTATATTCAGATCTAGATACTGTTAGAACAGGAAAGCAGCTGTTGGAGGTGAGGAAATACAGGATATCAC